>NC_058131.1:407074383-407094375 GCF_016433145.1 Gracilinanus agilis | reverse complement strand
AGAGAGAGAGAGAGAGAGAGAGAGAGAGAGAGAGAGAGAGAGAAAGAGAGAGAGAGCAGGAGAAACCTTCTAAAAACCAAAGCTACCCAGAATTGTAATGAGCTACCTCAGGAGATAATAATGATAGTTGCAGTATAGAAAGAGATCTAAGGAAAGCAAAGTATTTTGTACATATTATCTTACTTGAGATAAGAGGCTTGCCCTGGAGCAATACACCAAGTAAGAGGATGAGGCAGGTGTAACAGGTCTTTGTGACTCTCAAGTCCAGTGCTGTATCCATTATATAGCACTGCCTTAAAGTGAGTTTTCCAACATCAGAAATATTTAGTCAGACACTGGATAATTATTTTAGGGGAATATTATGGAGGGAATTCCTCTCAGACTGTTTCCTCATCTATTAAATGGGGATATTAGTATTTAAGTTATAAAGTGGTTGTGAGGATCAAATAAGATAATGTATATAAAGTGCTTTGTAAACCTTAAAGCATTATATATAAAAAAACAACTAGTTATTGTTAATCATCTAAATTAATTTTATGTATTTGAGCAAATCATTCTATTTGTGACTCTAACTAGCCCTCTTGGGAAAAGATTCTCCTTAGTGTCCTAGCCAATAGCATTCTGGGAATAATTGAATTGTGTGTAAACCATGTTGTAGCCAGCAGGAGTGAAAGATGAGAGTAACTCTTTCCTGTGTGGGTTATGTCCCTATGCTCTGCTTCCTAAAGAAAGTTCTGAAATACCAATCTCTTTTATGTGATTCTCTCTTCAATATCACTGACAAAGCTCCCAGATCAAAGTGTTCAAACAGGAGGGAGAAACAACTTCTAAATAATGTCCAATTGGGAGAATGGTGGTCATACCAGGACTGTTCAAACATATTGGTAAGAGCTCTCTCTCTCTCTCCACTGACTATGGGTGCAGCCAGCCTCATTGTCTGCATGGGCTTCACAAAATTCAATATTCCTCTTGCTCAGTTATGGTTGCCATAATGAAAAGAAAGAAGGAAACTCCAGGAAATAAAAGTTCCCTTTTTTTTAATGAAGCTGTTGAGGGTTTTTTTTTTTTAATCGAAATTGACATGACCATTACCATCTTGCTTTCTGTTCTGACATACACATCCCATAGCAACATGCACCTCTCCATAGCAACCTCTCCACTCCTCACACAAAGACAAGCTTGACAGTTTAAAATTCAATAAAAAGTACTTTTAATTAGATGATGACTAAGAATGGGTGACACAAAATATATGAAATGTGTTTTTAAATAGTAGTTGAGGAGCATTCATTTTAGTATCTAGCAATTCAGCCTCGTCTTTTGAAAACAAAACACTCAAATATTGATGAGTTTATATATCAGTGTGACTATACATTTGCACCCCCCTCTCCTTGTCAAAGAGTATACACTCTTAAAATAGTATCTCCTTGAAAAGAAAAGAAAAACTAGGTACACATTGACAAATAATACTCATTCTAGGCTGCACTCAAGTTTTATATTTTGAAAGGAACTACTGAATTCCTCCTCTGCTATCTCATTATGACGTGGAAATGACCCTTGCTTCTCAAATGTTCTGCTAGAAGATTGGAAATCTGGACATTTCCTACCAATCAGGAAAAACTTTGGGTAGTTAAATAGACTATCAACTAAGAATCGATCTCACTGAGCTCAGAAAGACTGACCACTAGATTAGCTATCAAGAAATAATTTTTGCCTTGTTTGAGCCATAGCCAAAGCGTACCAATAACTGATATTCATGTGGCTCTTTGTTTTACAAAGGATTTTATCTTCAGCATTTCATTTTATCTTCATATACCAATGTGAGTTAGGAATAATTATCATCACCATATCACAGCTACCAGTGTTCAGAGATGTTGAGTGCCTTCCCCAATTAATAAGTGTCTGAATCAGGTTGGGGTGGGGATTCCAATAAAAAAGGATAAAATAGAAGAAATGCACATCAATAGTAATATTTTGTAGATTAATCACTCACAAAAAATGAAAGAGAAAAGAAAAAACAAGAAAACAAAAACTTCTAATTTTCCATATGCAAGATACACATTTTTTAAAATCACATATGTAGAAAGAAAATGAGGGATTAGAATAAAATTTATTATGTCAATCAATTAAAAACAGAGATCTTATTATGATTTTGTATATTATTTCAACAGCAAAAATTTACCATGTCCAGAAGGAACAATGTAGGAAGCACATTATGCTTAAAAGCACTATAGACAATGAAGCAATATCATTATTAAATAGAAATCCACAAAATGACATAGAATCTAAATTCATAAATGGAAAGTTAACAAGATTGCTAAAAGACACAGATGGTAACACAATAATTGTAGGAGACTTTAATGTTCCTCTTCCAGATAAATCTAACAGAGTTAAACAAAAAGGAAAACATGATGCTGAACAGATTGTTATAATGATTAGATTTTGCAAATGTATGTTGTCTTCTGAAGAGTAGCATTAGATAATATAAATATGTCTCAATGCCATATAATATTTTTATGAAAATTAGTCATATTCTGGAACACAAAGATAAATAAATATAATATGTTAAATATATTGAACATATCACTTACATATTGCAACATAAAATTAATAATAAATATGGGAAGACAAGGAAAATATACAGACTCAGAGTGATAATATCACGAACAATCAGTGGGTATACGAACAACAATTATATAAAAGAAAATAATGCAAATGAATCAAAATGTCAAGTTCAAGGGATACAAATAAAAAAATATTCAGAAAGAAGTTGTTTGTGGAAATTTCTTAATAAATTAGAAAAAAATATTAATCATCAAAACATAATTAAAAAAGAAATTCAACAAATTAATAAAACATCCAAAAATACCAAAGAAGCAAATAATAGCTTTGGGAAAACATGTAAATGCTCATAGAAATGAAATAAAAGCCACAATCTTTTTTTTTAATTACTAACAAAATAAGTACATTCATTAGTTAACATTAGCTTTGTTTTAAGAGAGGGGCCAGGAAAGGAAATTACCAAAATAAAATATGAACAATGTGAATTCCTTCTAGGCTATTGTCTTATTCCTATTTATAAGTTTTCCACTGAATGCCCAGGGAAATGGTTTTCCTAGGATTTTAAGGTAAGCTTGTCAATGTCTATTCCTAACAGTAACTCAAAAGGTTCCATCGCTTACTGTTAATAATCAGCCAGCTTAAAAAAAAAGAATTTTTTTTACTCAATTAGCAGACTAAATTAGCCTTTATAAAATATACTTGCAGAAATGTTATATTAATGATTTGGGGTTTTTGTTTTAAATTATTGCTCTATTGCAAAAATAAATAATAAAAAGGTATAAGTGAGAGCATTTGTATAACCCAGTGGAAATGCTTATTGGATCTGGGAGGGAGGAGGAGAGAGAAGGAAAATGAAATATGGAAACATGCAAAAATATTTTAAAAATTAAAAATTAAAAATAATAAATAGTATATTAAGAACAGTTGATACAAAACACCCTGGGTTCATGTTTTTTCCACAATAAACATGGCATTCATCGCAGCTATGAGGACAATGCTTTATAGTACTTTAGTATATAGTACTTTATAACTTTATTACCCTAAGCATAATTACTTTACTCCTATCTGACTCTGTTTACTCAAATTGAGATAATAATAATAACTTTCTCACAGAAATTTTGTGAAAATCAAATGGCATAATATTATTTTTCTTTTTTTTTTTATTTTTAACCCTTAAAGTCTGTGTATTGACTTATAGGTGGAAGAGTGGTAAGGGTAGGTAATGGGGGTCAAGTGACTTGCCCAGGGTCACAGAGCTGGGAAGTGTCTGAGGCCGGATTTGAACCTAGGACCTCCCGTCTCTAGGCCTGGCACTGAGCTACCCAGCTGCCCCATTGGCATAATATTCTTAAAGTACTTACCATGGTGATTGATACATGGTAGGCTCTTAAATAATGTGTATTCCCTTCCTCTTCCTCTTTCCATGGGATGAATGAGTTTAAAGAGAGGAAATAAAAAGAACTAGTAGAAACTACTATATACAATTGTATGACAGCAAAAATGAAATGTAAAAGATATGCATCATTTTCTATTAACTTAAAAATTCTCAAATTAACAAAAATAGAGATTTTTAAAAAGCCTAACTTGTTAAAAGGAAATGAGTAAACCATAAGGAACTATTTGGGAGGGAAGGAGGCCTGGGAATTGGCTCTCATAATTAAAAAAAAATGTTTAAAAATCAAGATAAATAATTATCGAAAATATATACTCAAAAATTAAGGGGAAAATTCTTTTTGTAAAGTATAAATAGCTCTGACACTCAAACCAAGGAAAAATAAAGAAGAGAAAGTGATTTATAGTCTACAGTGATTAATAAAAATTTAAAACAAAATCTTGGCAAACAAATATGGCAATATATAGAAAAATGTTCATTATTTCCAAAAAATAAATTGACACTAGAGATTCAAAGTTCACTAATTTATCAGCTCATATATTTCAAGCTAATTGTTGACAGTCTTCTCAGTCCTACTGATGTCTATCTATTGACAGGTTTATCAGGTCAGACGTCTCAGTAATTTCTCAAGCCTCACTCAAAAAGGCTGAGAGTTGCTGAGGTGGATTTCACATGCCACTCTTTGAGCATATCCTATATTCCACAAAACACAAGCTCTGGCAAGTTCTCCTACACCTACTGGTGAGTTTAGAATTGTAGACCTGAGGGAATAAGGGTAGTGTCTTTTCTTGGGTTTTAGAGGTAAATCTGAAAATGGCTATTATTACTGTAGTTCACAAGACCCCCAACAGTTGTGCTTACCATTAACAATCAGCCAGTATAGACAATGCAGTACTCAAGAAGAGCACAAGCTGACTGGCCACCATTAAAATAATTAATTAATTAAAACAAAAAGTTTATGTGCCCATATCTGGTAGGGAAAATAGAGAACCAAAAAAAAGTTGATGAAGAACTTGCCAAAGTGTGTTCTAAACCATGTCAGCATATTGTTTGTTATTTAGTGGCTTCTATGAACTGAATGAGACATCAAAGTATGAGCGTATGTGAGTTAGAAGGAAAAAAATCATGGGTCTATAATCAAGAAATACAAAAGGCTAAAGGTTCAAAAGCCTTCTATAATGAAGTTGCCTTGTAAACAAACCTTAAAGCACTATGTAAGTTAACCAGTGATGGGCATGATGATGATCAAGATTGTATTGAAAGGATAAAAGTAAAAAACTCTGTGAAGAATTCGAGAAGATCCTCCAATATAAATGAGTACAGGCTTTGATAGGTAGTTACTTATTGTGAAGATGGGCATGAGGGAAGGAAGTCAAAAAATGTCAGAAAAGATGACAGATCAAGAGATGAGAAAGAAGTCAAAGGAGTACAGATTATTCAGAAACCACACATCTCTATTTTATTAATATTTACTTAATACAGAATGGTAGAAAGTTCATTGGATATACAATGAACAAAACCACATGGATACATACACAACTACTATATCTTAAAACACAAGATATAACTAGTTACTGATTTTCCAGTAATTTACAAATCAGTTGCCAATTCAAAGCTATATCATTATGTAGAACAAAAATTAAAATTCTACCCAAGTTCATATTTCTACTCAATGAAATGGAGGCCTTCTTTTTATTCCTTAGTAACTTTGTTTTTAGACTTCTTTGTAAGATAGAGAAATTCCTGAAACCTGTCTGAATTTTGTAAATTATAATCTCAATAGACAATATTTTCTTCCCACTTTGGGAGGAACTTTTTATAGCAAACCCTGAGTTAGTTTCTGGCCTTTCTGAAATGAACTTTTGCAAACAAGAGACTTTTGCTTTCAATTTTAGAAAGAAAATGACACAGCAGTGTGCTGATAATGTTTTACAACTGACTCTCCAAAAAAAAGTTTGCAAGACACACTTTAAAGTTTAATTTGCATTATTTCCCCATTACTTTCTTAAGTCTAGACAATCCAAAAACCAATAAATCAAGTCTAGATTTTTACAATTTCCTGATTTCTGTAAGTGCTTATACTGAAATTTTAACAATCAGTTCTTGAGAACCAGTTAGAGCTGGCTCCAGCACACACCTGGACAGACGAAAGAGGGTTTATGGAGAAGAAAGGAAGCAAAGGAGACAGACTTGGGACACTCATATGCTAGAGTAGCATTTATACTATAGATATGGGGAGGTAACAAGTCATTTTCACCTGGTCAAGAGCTCTGTTGAGAGATGTGGCTGAACTGTTTCTCTCAGAGCAGTGATGGCAAACATATGACACAAATGTCAGCACTGACATGCATAGCTATTTTCGATGACACGTGGCCACATGCGGCTACATACATAGAAGTATGGGGCAGCATGCCAAGGATGAAATATTTGCTATAGTGTAGCATAGACACTCTTTGCATTATAGATGACAATTTTACCTATATTAATTTACCTATTTTGGTTTATTAAATACAGTTATATAATACAATTATACATTTTTGTTATTTAAACTATAAATATTTTGAAATTATGGTTTTTTTTCTAGAAGTGACACTCCACCCGAGTTATGCTTGGTTTTTTTGGCGAATTTTGACGCAAGCTCAAAAGGTTGCCCATCACTGTCTTAGAGAGACTTAGGAAACCAGTAAAATTATATAATTCTTTCTCTTCTGTCTCTCCTTTTGCCCTCAGATGGCAAGAACTAGCTCCATGGTTTCCCTGTTTTTTAAGTTTGTAATTACAGATATCATATGTCCTCAAAAGCATCTTACCTTTGATATAAAACTATTTGATCATCACTTATTTGTGATGTTTATGTATATATTAATTGGATGGGGGGAGGAATATAATGGAAGAACAGCAAATAGCTGGGAATACACATAATTAGAAGAGGACATAGGGTCTAAAATAGCCAAGATTTGATGGAAAAATGTTACCCACCTCCACAGAAAATTGTTGGAGTCTAAATGTAGATCAAAGCATCCCTTTTTTTAACTTTATTTTTCTTGTTTTGTTTTTCTTTTTTGGTCTATGTTTTCTTTAACAACATGACTAATATGGAAATATGCTTTTCATGACTACATGTATAATCTTATCAAATTGCTTTCCTTCTTAAGGGTAGAAAAGGATAGGGAGAAAAAGAAAGTAATTGGAGCTCAAATTTTTGATAGAACAAATGTTAAGATCATTTTGCATATAATTATGAAAAACAAAATATAAAAATATTTACATTGAAAAGAAAAATAAGATAAAATAAAACAAACAACCAGTGTTTCATTCTGGCTTATGGATTCTCAGAAGAGAGTTCCCAAAAGCCATGTAATACAACACATAACCTGATTAAAAATTCCTTCTACAAATTACATGGTAAATGTTTGTCCTTTTTATGAGTCAATAAAGAAAATTTAAGAATAAAAAATTGAAGACTTTATGCAAATCACTGTATATCTACCTCTGGGAATACAAATAGAAAAGAAACTCCCTGCACTCAAAGAGCTGACAGTCTAATGAGGGAGACAACACATATGGAAGATTTTGGCTGCAAGTCAGATGGGAAAGTCCCATGGTTTTTAGCATACATTAACAAAGCAAGTAAATTAGTCAGTGAATTAGTTTTTATTAAGCATATATCATCAGACTCTGGGATAAGTGCTTTGCATGAAGACTTTCAGTGAAGAAGCACCCTCTACCTACTTTACAAGAACTCTTTCTACTCATATCTCTAATCATTGGAAATCTATCCTCAAAAAATCCCTTATAATAAACTTAAACTGACCTATTTGTAACTTCTACCTCATAGTTTCTAGGTCTGTTCTCTGTGGACAAATTGAACAAGTTGTCTAATCTAGCTACCATCTAGGGATAGAATAACCAGCTTAGCTAAAGCATCAAGGTTCTCAGCAGAAAGACTAGAAATAGAGTGTTTAGGGCAAAAGTCATTGCCTCACTACTGACCAACTGCCATTAAGAAAATGTTATGGTTCCTGTCTCCTTAGCAGCTCACTATTACCAAAAAGTTCTCCCCACTGTCAAATGGTATAATGTCAGAAACCGATTTAATTTTATCAATGGAGAGGATAATAAAGAATATGCATTAGCATCAGCTTTGCTATTGAGTCTAAGTGTGTGACTTTCTATCTATCTTGCAAATGAAATTTCCTATCTATGTTGTCATCCTCCATTAGAATATAAACTTCTTGAGGTCAGGGAGTGTCTCTGCTTTTCTATTTGGAAAAAAATAAGAAGAGTTAATATAATACCAATCACAATATATTATAATATACTATTCATTTCTCAGTAGAAAATGGGCAGATTGAAGCTTTGGCCCTTTGAGGACCAGCTTCTTGTCAGCATTTGGCACTGTTTATAACTTCTGCATAGGAAAAGAAAAAAAACCTTCATGACAGGTAATCTATGTTATGACACATATCTTCATGGATAAAGAGTAGAAGGAAACCTCATCAGCTGACGGGTATACCAATGAAATAGCCTATCATTGCTCACAAGTGAATATAAATGTCATAACAGAAATCAGACCTTAGGTATTATATGTGTATAAACCCTCCATGCCTCAGAGACAGAACTTCTTGGTTAAAGACTATGGCAATAGTTGCTTAGATTAGGATTTTTTGCATCAATTTGTCAATATTTGTAAGTGTATCTTTCAAGGAGAAAATGTTACATGGAGTACTAGAATATGTGCAGACGTGAGTGACTGGTAATGAGCAGAGAGCCAAAGGAAGGTTTGAAGACCAAAACATATGAGGTTGGTTCAAGGATAATGTTTAGCCCAGAGAATATCAATTAATAAATTAATAAAATATTTATTTAGT
Organism: Gracilinanus agilis; assembly: GCF_016433145.1. NCBI lineage: Eukaryota > Metazoa > Chordata > Mammalia > Didelphimorphia > Didelphidae > Gracilinanus > Gracilinanus agilis. The sequence continues at coordinate 407,085,552 of NC_058131.1, read as the reverse complement.
GCCTTCCATGTGTCAAACGCTATGCTAAGCACTGAGGATACAAAAAGAAGCAAAAGATAGCCCCTGTCCTTAATGAGATTGCAATCAAATTGGAGAGACAATCTGTAAAGACACGGTGATTCCTTAAATGTAAAAATAAAATGAAATTTAAAAATGAAATGATCTGCCTGTAAGGTACATATTCTTAACCTGGGAACCATGGATGTATGAGGCTTAATTAGCCAGTCAAAAAGGTTCATGATACAAAAAAAGGAAAAAAAAGGTTAAGAATTTCTGCACTCAATGAACTTGGAAGTCTAAACTTATGAGAACAGCATTTTATTACTGAAGAAACTTTTCTCTGAAAAACATTGTGCTGAAAGTTCCATGAAGATGTAGTGCATAGGGAATCTAATAAAAGGAAAGAAAAGAAATCCACATACATAGTTAATATAATAAAATGAATTCATATCAGGGTTCAGAGAAGAGATAACTTCAAACTAGTGGTTGGAGGAGGGAAAGGGAAGATATAATCATTGACAAGAAGAAACAATATATTCCTTACTCTACCATCATAGTTCCCTGCATTCATCTCTCCATCCTTGGGGGAAAACTCTCACTGAAATTGACACAAAGTGGTAAATATCATCCATATTCTGGAATAGAATATATCTTATCCATTCATGAAGTTAGAAGGGAGGTGGGGAAAAGGGGAAGACAGACAAAAGTGGGAAGCAACTCAGAGAGACAGGTAAACAGAAGCAAAAAATGTTTGTGAATATTGAAAGACAAAGGAGAGAAAGAGAAAGATAAACATGAGGAAAATAAGATGTATGGAAAAGCATAATAAGTAGTCATAAATCTGAATGTGAATAGAATGAACTCACTCATAAAATGTAAAATGATAGCAGAGTGGATTAAAAGTCAGAATCTCCCAACATAAGAAACTCATTTAAAGAAGGAAGATACACACAACATAAAAGTAAAGGAATGAAGTTAAATCTACTATTCTTCAGTTAAAGTTAAATAAGCAAGAGTAACAACAAAGCAAAAGAATAAATTGACCTAATTAAAGGAGATAAGGAAAGACATTATCTTTTGATAAAAGGAACCATAGATTATGAAGTAATATTAATATTAAACATATATGCACCAAATGGCATAGCATATAAATTTCTAAAAAAGAAACTATATGAGTTACAAGAGGAAATTGATAACAACAACAACAAAAACATTAAGAGGAGCCATTAACCTTCCAGTTTCAAAATTATAAAAATCAACTAAAAAATAAAGAAGTTAGAATTTAAGGAGGTGAATAGAATTTTAGAAAAATTACACTCAATAGACTTTTGGAGACAATTTGAATAAGAATGGAAAGAAGTATACCTTTTACTCAGCAGTACATGACACCTTCATAAAAATGGATCATATAATAGAACATAAAAGCCTCACAAGGGGGAAGTGGGGTAGCTCAGTGGATTGAGAGTCAGGCCTAGAGACGGGAGGTCCTCGGCTCAAATCTGACCTCAGACACTTCCCAGCTGTGTGACCCTGGGCAAGTCACTTGACCCCCATTGCCTACCCTTACCATTCTTCAATACACAGAAGTTAAGGGTTTAAAAAAAAAAAGAAAAACCTCACAAAAAATGCAGAAAATTAGAAATATTAAATGCAATTTTTCATATCTTAGTGCCATCAAAATTACACTGGACAAAGGGTTGGAGAAAAATTACTAAAAATAATTGGAAACTAAATAATATATTAGATAATGAGTGGGTCAAAGAACAAATCATAGAAACAATCAACAATTTCTTTAAAGAGAATGACAACAAAGGGGTAGAATAGCAAAATTTTGGGGATGCAGCCAAAGTAGTACTTAATAGAAAATTTATATCTTTTTAAGGTTTGCATCAATAAAGCAGAAAATGCGAAGATCAATGAGTTGGTTATGCAAATTTTAAAAAACTGAAAAAGGAATAAATTAAAAACTCCTGATTAAACACCAAATTAGAAATCCTGAAAATCAAAGGAGAGATTAATAAAATAGAAAGTAAGAAAAACATTGAAATAATAAATAAGACAATGAGTTAATTTTTAAAATTTTTATTTAATTAATTAATTTAGAATATTTTTCCATACTTATAGAATTCATGTTCTATCCCTCCACTCCTTCCACCCTCTCCCATACTTGATGCACAATTCCACTGGGTTTTACATCTGTCATTGATCAAGACCTAGTTCCATATTATTGATATTTGTGTTAGGACACTCATTTTGATTCAATATCCCTAATTATATCCCCATCCTCTCATGTGATCAGGCAGACGTTTTTCTTCTGTGTTTCTACTCCCACAGTTCTTCCTATGAATATGGATAGTGTTTTTTCTCATAGGTCCCTCATAGTTGTCCTGGATCATTGCATTGTTGCTAGTAGAGAAGTTCATTACTTTTGATTTAACCACAGTGTATCCTTCTCTGTGTATAATGTTTTCCTGGTTCTGCTCCTTTCGTTCTGCATCAATTCCTAGAGGTCATTCCAGTTCACATGGAATTCCTCCAGTTCATTACTCAAGAAGGTAATTTTATGAAAAAAATAAATTAAATAGTTAAACAATTAAGTAATTTGATCAAAAAAGGCAGGAAGAAAAATAAATTAGCAGCATTAAAAATGTAAACACTGAGATTAAAATAATGAAATGGAAATTAATTCAATTAATAGAAGATATTTTGTCCAATTATATGCCACTATGATAATCAAAATGAAATAGAGAAATATTTAAAGGAATATAAATTTCTCAGATTAAAAGAAGAAGAAAGAGAATATTTAAACAATCCCATCTGAGAAAAAGAAATTGAACAAGCCATCAATAATCTCCCTAAGAAAAAAGTCCCAGGGCCACACAAATTTACAACTAAATTGTACCAAACAGTTAAAGAACAATTAATTTCAAAGCTAAATAAAACATTCATAAAAATAGCTGAAGATTTCTAACAAATTCCTTTTCTATAGCAAATATGGTGCTGATCTCTAAAACACACACACACACATACATAAACAGAGAAAGAAAACTATAGTCCAATAACTTAATAATTATTGATTTAAAATTTTAAACAAAATATAAGGAAGAAGATTGTAGCAACATATCACAAGGATCATACACCATGATTAGGTAGATTTTTGTAGTAGGAATACTGGATGATTCTGTATTAGGAAAACCATCAACATAGTTGACCATATCAAAAACAGAACCCAATAGAAACTATATAATTATTTTATATAAACCCAGGAATGATATGTTCATAACTATTTTTCACACAAATGAAGTCAGATCTAAACAATTAGAAAAATATTAATTGCTCAAGGGTTGGTTTAGCCAATATAACAAAAATGGCAATTCTTCCTAATTTAATTATTCAGTGCTATGCCAAACTACCCAAAAATTATCTCATAGACCTAAAAAAAAAATCAAAACCATCAGAAATCATATAATTATTTCAATAGACATGGAAAAAGCTTTTTACAAAATACAACACTTATTCCTACAAAAAAAACCTAGAGAATATTGAAATAAATGGATCATTCCTCAAAATGATTAATAGCATCTATCTGAAACCATTAGCAGACATCGTAATGGAGATGTACTAGAAGGCTTCCCAATAAGATCAAGAGTGAACTAAGGATCCCCATTATCACCACTACTATTCCATATTATACTAGAAATGCTATTTATAACAATAAGAGAAGAAGAAATTGAAGGAATTAGAGTAGGCAATGAGGAAATAAAGCTATTTTTTTTGTAAATGATATGATAGTATACCTAGAAAATTCTAGATAATTAACTAAAAATACTAATCAAAACAATTAACAACTTTAGTAAAGTTGTAGGATATAAAATCAACTCACAAAAATCATTAGCATTTCTCTATTCTACTAATAAAGCTTAACTAAAAGAGACAGAAATAGAAATCCCATTTAAAATAACTGTAGACAATATAAAATACCTGGGAATCTGCCTGCTAAGACAAACCCAGAAACTATATGATCACAACTAAAAATCACTGTTCATACAAATAAAGTCAGATCTGAACACATGGGAAAACAGTAATTATTCATGAGTTCACTGAGCCAATATAATAAAAATAACAATTCTTCCTAAATTAATTTACTTAATCAGTGTCATACCAATCAAATTGTCAAAAAATTATCTAATAGAGCTAGAAAAAATAATAACAAATTTTTTTCAGAAGAAAAAAAGACCTAGAATGTCAAGGGAATTAATGAAAATATTTGAAGAAAAGTGGCCTAACTGTACTGGATCTCAAATTATATTATAAAGAAGACACCATCGAAACAATCTGGTTCTGTCTAAGAAACAGAATAGAGGACTAATGGGATAGACTTGGAACTCAATACACAATGGCAAATGATCATATTAATCTAGTGTTTGACAAAGGCAAATACCTAAGCTTGTGGAAAAAGACCCTATTTGATAAAAGTGCTGGGAAAACTAAAAGCATTATAATAGAAATTAGAAATAAATCCACATCTCATGTTATTTTATCAAAGAAAAGTCAAAATGGATAAATGATTTAGAAATAAAGGTGATATCATAAACAACAAAGTAGTTTATCTGTCAGATCTATGAAGAAGGGAAGAATTTAGGTCTAAAAAAGATTTAGAGAACATAATGAAATGTTTTATTTAATGACTACATTGAATTTAAAAGTTTATGCACAAATGAAAGAAATTCATTCAAAATTAAAAAGCAAATACCAAAATGAGAAAAAAACTTTTAAAGCAAGTATCTCTGACAAAGGCTTCATTTTTCAAATATGTGGAAAACTGAGTCGAATTTATAAGAATACAAAGCATTTTCCAAATAGCAAGAGCACTAGACCTGAAGTCAGGAATATCTCAGTTTAAGTCTGTCTTCAGATACTTATTAGTTTTGTGACCCTTGGCAAGTCACTTAATCGCCAATATTATATTACCTTAGCATGATTTAAAGTCATTGACAATCTAAAGTATGGTACTGTAGATAAATTAATAAAATGCTTAAGATTAGGTATTATTAGGAGGCTTATCAAGCAAGGCTGGGGAATTCTAAATGGAATGGGGAAGCATGCTGGCTGAGTGAGAGTGGTTGCTGACCAACAGACTGAGTGGGAGACCTCAGAGAAAGTGGAGTTTGTATCCTGGTATCCTGAAGGAAGAAAATAATCTGTCTGTGGGAAAGTTAGGTTCAGTCTATCAAACCTGACCTGGGCTGCTGGTCATCTCAGGCTGGTTTAACTCTTTAACCTTACCCATCTCAAGGATTACTGGCTAAGGACCTGGGAGAGCTGTATCATCACTGGAATTGGACAGGACTCAGCAGTGAGGATCCCACTCCTATCCCTGATAGTCCAGCTGTGTCTTGATATGGCCTAAGTTTCTTCCCTGACCCAGAGACTTGCCTATTGGTTGATGGAAATAGAAACCCCCTTTCCCTTCCTTCAAACTAAAGTTTATTCAATTAAACCTGTGTTTATAAATCCTTTTGTCCCAGTATTACTCAGTTATTTGTTAGTTTCATAGACTCCCTGGCTAGGTGGATCTGTGGTGGCAGTTGGTATCAACTGCCAATCCCTAATTTCCCAATCCTTGTATTTTGTTATATATATATAGTGTCTCCCCAACTTTCTAGGTCCCATTCTATTGCCCTGTCTTGTCAGTTTCTCCTTGTCCCCTTCCTCTGAACCCAGAAAATAGAGCTTCCCCATAAAACCACTGAACAATGAACCAATGTCATCATTGGATCTCCCAAGCAAACTTCCAAAGCAAGCAGGTTGTCCTTGGTTCCTATAACTGTAGAATGTCAAACCTAGAAAGGTCCTTAAAATCATAAAAATAGAACAATTTTGGAGTATACAGTTTTTAGATATTATCTATTTAAAATTTTCCATTTAATAGTTGAAAAAAATTGAAATTCAGAGAGCGAAAGTGACAAACAAGGTCATATAGTTAATAATAATAATAATATTTAATAATAATAATAATAAGTAATAGTCCTTGAACTGAAAGCTTATGATTCTTATTCCAAAGTTCCTTCCACAAATCTATACTCAGGAGAACCCATTACTATACTTAGCTATCCTTGTGAGGATGAAGGCAGGTAGTGTTTTGTAAACTACAGGTATTACTATTCTATCTTCTTTTCATTGAAATAAAAACCTCAAATCAAAAGCATCTGTCCTTTTCCTTGTATATGTCAAAATGTAATTGGCTACGGTTGGGGTTTGTTGCCTTTATTACTTTTAATAGCAGTACAGCCACTGATTGCCCAAGCTGATGGTTAATTTAATTTCTGTCAATACAATATTGGGGCTGTCTGCATATTCAGGCCATGATTAACTGCAGCCGAGTCCATAACACTAGTGTTATTATTACTGCATTTAACTACCTCTCAGGAGAAGACAAATTAAATTATGTTGAAAATGCTGTTGATTATCATTACGAACTTATTTGTAGAGCACAATTACTGATCTGTTGTAAAATAAATCAAATTTTTTATCATCTTCATATAAATTAAATTTAATGTAGGAGAATAGAAGTGGTGACTGCAAGACTTCAGGCAGCTTTATGTAAGTCAACCAAGCACTGAATTAAAATAATAATCACAGATGAACATTATATTATATTTTAATAAAGAGCTACTCCATGACCAACTGTGCCTCATAGATTATGAGATTTCAACAATAAAGCAGCAAACTTATAGTGTGTAGTGTGTTGTTGACTTGAACAAAGGTTGAAACCCACAAATGAATTATTATTATTATTATTACTTTGCTATTAAGCCAATCCAATCCTCAATCACAATTCCTATAATTTAAGGAAGACTGCTTTACAAACACAATTACATTAACAGCTTACATGTGATCATCATTTTATTTTTCCCCTTTCCTTTACAATTTACTTGGCCTTCAGCTTTCTCAATGTAATGTGCTATTCTAATGCCCCAGTTAGTCAGAAATCACTGTGCCAGAGAGAGATGGCATGGTGTGTCACCTTAACAACTATAACTAGGGGAAAGCACTTTGGGCATATGTGCAGAAATTTAATGCACACTAAACACTCCCTATCACATTTTCCATAACATAATTACCTCTAAGAGAAGGCTAGGTCTCTAGTTACCAATTAAGATACAGAGAAGGCAATAATAATGCCTACTCTTCTTCCTATTAAAGTAAGGCAACAGGCTCCCCCTCTTTTAAATAACTAAGCAGCTCAAATTGCTGAATAATTTGAATACCAAAAATTAAATGTCCAGTTCCCACTCCCTCTTTTTTTTTTAAATGAAATAAGAGACAACTCTGGGTGCTCTCCTCCATGAAACATAATTTCAGAGGAAAGGTGTTACAATATAAGATTATCAGAGTTAGTCAGGAGACCTGGGATGACTCTGAATTCTACCAGCTAAGTGACATTGGGCAACTCACTTGATCTCCCCAGAATTTTGCTTCTACATCTATAAAACTGGGATAATAATATTTTGCTGCTAACTTGTGACCAAAACACTTCTTTCAGTTCTGATTGCGCTGCAGATGTATAAGCTGATATTGACATTTGGTTTACTTGTATATTGGGAATTCTCTATACGTAAAGGATAATTTTTTGCGAATTCCTCAAGAAGTCAACATGATTTGGGCAGTTAGGTGCCTCGGTGGATAGAAAGCCAGAACTAGAGATAGGAGGAACTGGGTTACAATCTGGCCTCAAATATTTCCTAGTTGTGTGACCCTGGGCAAGTAAACCTAACCCCAATTGCCTAGTCATTACTATTCCTCTGCTTCGGAAACAATGCTTATTATTGATTCTAAGACAAAAGGTTAAGGGTTAAAAAAAAAAAAGTCAATTTGAGTCAATGGGAGGAGTGTGTTAGAGGTCCTGGCTTTAAATTTCAGCTCTGCCATTTAATTCCTTGTGTGACCCTGGGCAAATCAATTAATGTATCTGAACTTCTTTCCTCATCTATAAAATGATGTGTTTGGGCTAATGCATTTTTGACTTCTAAATCTATTACCACTAATATATAATTTACTGTTTTAACATTGTTGTTTATCCTTTATTTTCAAAGAGAACCAGTGACGTCAGGAGGTTATTCTTGACTTGTGAGTGAATTAGATTTAAGTGAGGCAGAGTTGCACAAAGTTGTAAGTCTCATTCTCCCAATGTCATCAAACTCAAGTGGAAAGACAAAAATCAGGGCAACTATCTATGGCCCAGAATGCAGTAGATGACCTTAGTGTCTTTGAAGTGTGACCAAGCTCTAGGTTCTCAGCAGACCCTGCTTCAGTCACTTTTATGCCATTGGGATTAAATTGCTCTCATCCACAACTTCCTGACCCTGCAACATGAGGGAGTCTTCACATGCTTGGGACATCCCTCTAATTTATCACTGGATTTGAGGTCTATTGGTTACCCTCAGTATGGTTTAACCTGTAATGCAGAGGAGGTTTTAACCAGCATGTGGCTTCTGAGAATGCTACAACCTATTTGGAGCCACAAATAAAAGTTGGGTGAAAGGTAGACACCAAAAGTGAATGAGTAGCTCTGAGAAGAGCTCAGAAAGCCTTCAAACCAGAGATGCTGGCCCTCCTTGAAGGTCCCATATATCTTAATTCTAATGTATTGAAAGTTTAAAATCAAGTTAAATATTGTAAATTAATGACTTACTTGGTTTAAAAATAAATTATTTGGCAAGTTGTTGTTGTCGATGTTTATATTCATTAATAATAATAAGTACACTTTATGTAGCACTTGCTATGTTCCAAACACTATGCCAAGAATTTTACATATTTTATTTTACTTGATCTTCACAGCAATCTTGAGAGGGTGGTCCTGTTATTATTCCCATCTTACAGATGAGGAAACATAATAAGTGACTTGCTCAGTCAGGTTCATAGAGCCATTAAGTGTCTGAAGATGGACTTGAACTCAAGTCCTCCTGACTCCTGGCCCAGTAACCTATCTACTTTACCATCTGGTTACCATTATTATTATGTTAAAAATAACATCATACCTTATATTTGAATAAAAGGGCTTTCATATACATTATTTAACTTAATTTTTCTAAAAAAAGTGAGATAGATGCAGAAGAAATGATTGTATGTTTTACATATAATTCAAATAGATTTTCAAATTTTATTAAATGCTTGTTGCATTTAATAAGCACAAGTATTATCAAAGGAGCTTCAAATATGAAGGCAAAAACAAAACAGTCCCTGACATTAAAAAGATCCATGGGGGCAAGGTATGCATATGAATTCTGTATAAATATAAATTATGTTCAAACTGTATATTCTCATGATAATCTATTCAGGAAATGATAAGGGCTGAACAAAATTTGTGGCCCTGTTACAGTCCAGCAATTTGGAGGTGGTATTGATAAGATTTGATAATTTAATCAATAAGGGCTTAAAAGGAGGAGGATGAGTCAAGAATGATTCTGAAGTGACAGAACTGGGTGATTGGAAAGGTGGCATTGCTTATGACAATAATATGGTATTTATGATGAAGCTAAGATATCAAAGGGATATCAAGGTAGAAATGTCTACCTGGCAGCTGGTGATGTAGAACTATAGTTCAAGAGGAAGATAATCTTGAGTATGTAGATTTATAAGTCATCAGAGTAGAATAGATAGCTGAACCTATGGGAGCTGATGAAATGACTAAGACTATATGGAAAGAGCAAAGAAAAGGATTCAGAGAAAAGTCATATACTCAATAACAATGGGTAGAAAGTTAATAATGATCCAACAAAGGAGTCAGAGACGTGATTTAAATGTGGGAAACAAACCAGAAGAGTGCTTACAAGAAAGAAACTCAGTTAGAAAAGTGAGTCCAAGAGGAAGTAATGATCAATAATGATCAATGTTCCAAAGAGCTCTAAAAAGAAAAAAAAAAAAGCTGAGAAAGCTCAAATTAAGTTGGATCAAGAGTTCTTAACCTAAAGTCCATGAACTTAAATATTTTTTGATAATTGTATTTTTATATAATTGATTTCATGTCTTTTTAAAAAACCCTTCTGTCTTAGAAGCAATACTAATTAACAGTTCCAAAGCAGAAGAGGGGTAAGGCCTAGGCAACTGAGCTTAAGTGATTTGATCAAGGTCACACAGCTAGGAAGTGTCTGAGGACAAATTTGAACCTAAAAGTTCCTTATCTCCAGGCTGGTTTTCTACCCACTGAGCCACCTTCCTGCCTCTTTCATATGTTAGCTTAAGAAGGAGTCTATAAATTTCATCAGACTGTCAAAAGATTAATAACATACAAAATAATTTGAGAATCTTTCAATTTAGATGACTAGTAGGTTCAATGAAAGTAATTTTATTCAAGTAAAGGAATAAGAAACCAAATTGAAAGGAGTTGAAAAGTGAATGGGAATAGAAAGAAATAAATCTTTTTCTTCTAGTTTTGCTAAAAGATATTTATATCTGGGTTTGTTTGCTTTTGTTTTTAGACGACAATTGATTAGGAAATGGTTAAGCGAAATTTGGGATAGGAATGTAATGGAATATATTATATAAGATATGATGAATATTCATGAGTGTCTACTAAGTGCCTACTATGGGCCAGGCACATCAGTAAGCTCTGGGGTTCAAGTGCAAAGAATGAGACTATTCATACTGGCAAACTCACATTCTAATAGGATAAAGCAATAAGTATGTGTGTGTTTGTACATACATTTGCATACAAACAGAGAAATATTTTACTAAATACAAATATGTACACACAAACACACAAAGTAGCTAAATAAAAGGTTAAGGATGGAGACACTAGTACATGGGGATTTGAGAAAAGGCTTCGTGCAAAAGGTGGCCTCTGAGGAGTATCTTAAAAGTAGAGGAGATCTATGAAGTGACAGTAAGGAGAGAATACTTTCTAGGTATGGAGGATAGGCAGGACAAAGAAATGGAGAAAAGAGATATAAGCTCATGACAGAGAGAAGGCCATATTGTCTGGATTATAGAGTACAGCAAGGAAAGTAAATATTCAACGAGGCTGGAAAGGTAGGTTGGAGAAAGGTTGTGCATGATTTTAAAAACTAAATAAAGAGATTTAAATTTTATCCAATAGGTAATAGGAAGACATTGGAGTTGGTGAAGTAGAGAAGTCACATGGTTAGATCCATGATTAAGGATATATAT
>NC_058131.1:407052187-407073883 GCF_016433145.1 Gracilinanus agilis | reverse complement strand
ATAGTGCAGTGACTCGACATGTATTTAGATGAAAATTCATTTTTTTTAAATATACAAAGGCAGTATTGCTGTCTTGTATACTTTCTATCATTTATCCTTGCATGTACTCTAATTTTTTCCTCATCGTTTAACTCTACTGAGCTCTGATAGGATCTAAGATTCTGTATCTGGATCAGATAGGGTGCAGGGATTTTAAAAGTGCTTCCGAAATGGATTTGGTAGTACTTGTTGGATTTCAGGCCACATTTATAAAAGGAATTTACATAAAACCATACACTCTCTTCACTCCACTTTTCTCTGTCTGGGTTTTTCAGTGTGTCTGTTTCTCTCTATGGGGCACTGCCTCTGTGTCTGTTATGTCTCTTTCTCTTTGGGTCTTTTGGTTTGTTTCTCCGTCTGTCTCACTAGGTCTACATGTACGCATGCACGCACACACACACACACACACACACACACACAATATCTAGGATTTGAATTTTAAAATTACTTTCAGTTACTCCTGTTAGTCTTTTCCCCATAATCCTTTTTAACATAGAATATTTTTGACATACCCCTTATTTGCAGAGGTGCCAGTATGGACATTTGAAGATGTTGTCAGACCTTTTCAATATTTTGGTTTAGTTTTGCTGAACTATCCCCTTCTTATCCCTATATTTAATTTTTTGATATAAGAAATAACTTTCTGAAAGTGGAAGAAATGATAAATTCATTGGGAGGTATAGGTGAAATAAAACTGAAAGACGTGTTTTTTTAAAATTTCTTTTAAAAAAGGAATTGTCTTATTTATGTTGTCTTTTCTGTCTCTCATGACTTTCTATTTATGCATCTTTTTATCCTCTCTCCTCAGTTTTCCCCCCTTATGATTCTATTTTGTATAGTTTTCAACAGCCATATTCTGTAGGATCAGGATGAGAACTTAATGTTATAAAGTTCTTAAGGTTTGTGGAGGACCTTAAGATGTCAAAAACTGTCCAATAGCATTTGATGATTTTTCTTTTCTTTAGGAAAAAAAAGACAGCTTAAACAGATGAACTCCCAAAGGATGGGTGTATAGAGTAAGCTTTAGAACAAATTAATAAAATCTTAGTCATAATTTTAGTACTGGAGGAAATCTTAAAGTTTTATAATCTAAATCTCATTTTGCAGCAGACTGAGGCATAAAAGGAGATAATTGTTTGAAATATATTTATATGCATACATACAGTGGTTTTTAATTGCCTTTGGGAATCAGCTTGACTTAAGAGACACTTTGAAAAGGTGATTAGTTCCTGTAAGCCTCTGATGGCTTCCTGTTTTTATTTGGTAGCCCTCCTCCTGTCCTGAAAGAGTGAATATACCAAAATTATTGTGATATTCATAATTTGAACCTTCTGGGTGAAGAGGCCTGGCAGCAGAGAGGTTATTAAATTTGAATATTTTCAAGTTATTTAAAAACAATTCTTTTGTCTATTCTTATTGTAAATTGTAGACCAGGATATATTAAAAGAAAAAATGAAATTGTATTCAGTTCCATACAATTTTATACTTACTAGTGTTTCTTAAGAAATAAAGTACTTGATTATCTAAAATTGGCTAAATACTTCACATCAGCCCTTCAGGAGAGAAAGATGTGCCTGTCAATAGTTTGATTCCTCATCAAGCATCTAAATGTACCTTTGTATCTGATACTGTTCAGTTTTGCCCAAACTCTATACAGCTTACCAAAGGGTAAGTAGCCAGTTATTGTAACACAGTAATACATTAATGTTATTTTATTTTTATCACTTGGAGTCTTGAATATCTGGAGATCCTCTTGGCATTCCAACTATTACTCAGTTACTTCTGAGACCACAAAATTTTCATCTATCCAGGAGTAGAAGGGACAGAGTATAGAGACCTATAGTTTGTACTGAAAAGATAGGTGATTGGGAAGGGAAGAATTTGAAATATTTTTAACATTTTTTTAACTCCTGAGCCATTGACATTTTACTATCTTCTGATGAAAAACAATTTATATTGCCACAAGTTTCAGGCTTTAAGGGGAAAAAGAAAACTTTTGATATCTAGATGTGATCCTTTCCCTTTGAACAAAGCCCATTTCTTTCTTTTTCCCTTTTCTCTTTCTTTTCTTTCCTTCTCTTTTCACTATACAATTGTTTTTTTTTCTTTTTAATTTTTAAATTTATTTATTGTTACATTAAGATTCCCATTTCAATATCTCTGACTAGCTCGCTATTAAAAAGTTCATTTTACTCTCTATCTTTATGAGGCAGGCTTTTATCTATAAACTGAGGAGACAGAGCACTAGGAATGACCTATTGCCCCCTCCCCCAAATGAATGTTCCACAGACTGGCTATGCTACGCAAAATTCTGAGATTATGGAGTCATTCCTTTGTATTATCTAGCATCTTATTTCAAAATGCAAAAGTAAAGCAAACATCTATCACATGTACCTTAACGTGAATGTGTTTATCCTATCATCTAGCAACAGCTAACTAAAATAAGGGCACTGAGAAAATAGGATTGAAGAATTCTAGTTTAAGAGAAGAAACTCAGAAATTATCTTGTCCAAACCATATCTGAGGAGAATTTTTTTTCGTGTCCCCAAAATGAATGCTTATCCAGTCTTCACTTAGTGACCTATACTTGAAGGAGAGTGCTTGATTCCTCAGTTGGTTCAACAGCATTTTTCTTCTGTCTGCAGATAATGTCACCATCCAGAGAAGGGATCAGGGCCGAAGCACAAAGCAGAGGAGTGGATTAGCTAGTTACTCCTTATGATTATATAGAATTCTTTCCTGGTAGTTAGTAATATGTTAATTATGAGTTGATTCAAAACATAGTTGTTAATGGATAGCAAAATTTTCTAGCACTACCAACTACTGTACCCCACATATTACATGACTCTATTCCATTACTAACTTAAAACTCTTATGGCATCTACTCTAATCCACAGCATATTGAGTTGTCATTAGAGACTATTATTTACGACAAATGTGTGTTTCACTTCAAGAAAATCAGATCTATAAACATATACACTTAGAACACAAGCATCTAGGTAATGTACGAATCCAACTTAATAGCCATTCTTAGCTTTGATGAATTTCGAAATGTCCTTTAAATAGCAAATTCCCTAATAAGTTTGAGGCTTTGTATAGAACATTATCTGATGAAAAGGGGAATAAAGCTGAGAAACTTTTAAAAAATTGAATTATTAGAAAACATTTTCAATTAAAGATCAATTAGAAATTGGCAGAGCATATCCAAAATTTTAAAAATTCTAGTCTGTGTAGAATCTTTCATATTTGCAAAATCAGCTTATATACAACTTTCCAAGAATACATCTACTGGGGAAATTAAACTGTGCATATATTCAGGGTGGCATCTCCTTTTTACACATATTTCTAGCTCCTAGGATGGTTAAAGAAGATAATGTATCCAGTTGCCAATTGAACTGCTTATGGGACAAAAAAAAAAAGGCATAAAGAGCTATGTGGTCAGTCTTAGTTATTTAGATAAGTTATAAGATTGCTTAAGTCATTATGCATTTCAATTAAAAACACTCCTAAAAACAAACAACCTATGAAACTCAAATATTTGATTAAACACAAAGTTCTATATCTATGACTTACTCCCTTGTGTTAAGAGGTCTCGTAGCTTGAAGTAGATAGTCTTTGTAGAGGAGGTGCAGAATGTTGTTTACATTTTTTTTTGGTACTATTAAATCTCTTTACCTTACACTTTCATTTGAATGGTGTGCTCTTAATGGAAACATTAAAGAGACCATAAATTCTATAGAGTACAATTTAGGAGTTAAGAAATTAAGACTCTTCAGGCATTTGGGCCACAGTGCCATCAATTTTGTTAGGGGAAAAACACACTTACAGGGCTCTATATTGTTTGCCTATTTTCTCTCTTTACATTTGACTTATAGAAACAGGAAACAAGTTATTTGTTTTAATGCATGAGACTGATGCTGTCTGACTTTCCAAAAAGAAATTCTTTGGTATCTCTTCTTTTCCCTGTTGAGTTAAAAAGGTAGAAAGGATTATCAAAATTATTTTTTTAAACAGAAGTTCATTCATGAAATCTTTTCTATAGATCTGACTAATACAAAAGAGAAATAGTATCATATTTATCAGCCCATACGGCCAGTATGTTTTCCTCTATTTTTTTTGCTATTTTCCCTTCTGCCTCATTTTAACTATTTTATCAATAAACCATTTCCCCCTTTTTCATTCTTTTTGTTTCCTGCTTTATTTTCTCCCCATTTTCTCTGAGTCTCCCTATTCTTTCTTTTCTGGATTTTTGTTGTAGATCTTGAGAGGTCGCAAATTGTAGGAGCAAGATCAATGAACTTACAGTTATAAGATGTAGAGCTTGTAGGCTCTTTGGAGGTGAAAGTTGAAGCCATTTAGAAGTCATCTGGTACAACTCCCTCATTTTATAGATTAGGAAAATAGAACACAGAACAGTTGAGTGACTTGTTTAAGGTAACACAATAAATGACAGGAGAGAAATTTTTTAACTTACACACTCAGAATCCAGGTCCACTTAGTCTTGAGTCTTAACTTTTTTAGTTAGTGAATTTGTACAAACTTCTCTGTATTTTCATTCAGTAACATGAGAGGAAGGATAGTAAGATTTGGAGTTGAGGGAACTAAGTTTAAATTTTGGTTCTTCCACCTAGTCATTGTATCATTTTTAGCAAATCATTTGGCTTCCCTGGTTTCCTCATTTATTAAATGAGAGGAATAAGACTAGATGACCTCAAAGGTCCCTTGTTGCTCTAAGTCAATAATCAGCAAAGTGGTAATGATCATAATTGGCCATGCTTACAACAAAAGCACAGTTAAATATAGTGCTTATTAATAATTTATAAAGTGTTCCCTACACAGTAATCCTACTGGGGGCATTGGAGTAGATGGCCTATATAAGGGTCCCTTCCAGCTTTTAAGTTTGTAATTCCTATGATAGATATCTACAGCTGTCTGTGTGTATGTGTGTGTACACATAGATAAACACATCTTACATGGGGCAAGGTATCTGTGCTTGATGTATTTGTAATCATATTTTCCTATATCTGAAATTTGATGACCTTTCCATAAGGCTTTGAACCTTCACCTTAATATATGCAATCTAAAAGCACAAAAGAGATTGCTGTATCCCTTGGAAGATAAGATTTGTTGATATAAAAACATATGCATTTATAAAATGTATTTTAAAAGTGTCACTTCCACCTCATCTTGAATTGTACTCTAATAATAATATCTGGCATTCACAGAGTCTTTTCAGACTTGCAGAAGGAAGTTACCTGTACCGTCTCATTTGATGCTGACAACACTCTCTATTCTATGTCCTTATTATTAGGAAAATTATACCTTATTTAATGTATTATTAATGTCCATTTTCCAAATGAGAACATTGAGGCTCATGAAGGGTAAGAGACTTGCCCCTATTCCCTTACTATAAGTAGTGGAGCCAGGATTCCATCTTGGTTCTTCTTGACTGCGGATCCTGGTGACAGACTTGACTAAATGGTTGCCTCTCCCTCCAGCCAATATATTCCTGGTCCTGCCTCTGGGTAGACTGGTACAGTGGGAAAAGGATTATAGTTACAATCAGTAGACTTAATTTAAGTCCTGGAGGCAGGGCACCAAGGGGAAGAACACTGAATTTGAAGTTGAAAAGTCTGGATTAAAAATCTAACACTATCATTTACTACCAGTGAAAACCTCGTGAAATCATTTAAACATTCTAAGCCTAAGTTTCCTTCTGAAAGGAGTGAGTTATATTAGAGAAGTTCAGTTCCAATTTCCCTTCTAGATTGAACTACATCATTCCATGAACCTAACTGCCATTTAGTGGGCCAGGTAACCTCTGGCAATTTTCTTTCTTTGGCTCTCTAAACCTCAGGTTCCCCATTTGTAAAATAAGGAAAATAATTGCTCCAATTGATTGAGATAATAATGAGGAGGAAAAAGTAAGATCACATAGAGGGAAATGCTTGAATAAGTTACAAAAGCCTTCTTTAAGGTGTGTTCACAACTTTTACTTGTTAGGGATCTATTTTTACAATCGATAATACCTGTTTTACTCAGTTTTTCAGTTTCTTCCTATCTTAGTATTTCCCTGTTTCCCCATTACCTATGACTTAAAAAAAAATTCTTCCATGGTTCTTAAAGAAGTTTTTTCTAGTCTGCTTGCTTAAGGGAAAGATCTCAATTCAACATGGACATTCTTCCCAAATTACCTCCTTAACCATATATTAGCCTAAATTGTCTAATTTGAATTTCCATGCAATCTTAATTGACCAGATAATTACAAATGTTTTTTCCCCCTTGGTGCTGTGTATGTAAAGCTTTAGTGCACTGGAACCTGTGACATAAGTCACATGTCCTAAGTTAAATTAAATCACACCTAAGTTATACTGACTGGTCAGGGAACCAGTAAAACTGCCTGCTTTTCCCTGGACAGAAAGGTCATTTGCCTGGTGCTTATGTTCATCAGCCAGATTCTGGGGCTGTAGGGCATTGCAATGTGCCTGTGGAATGAGAAAAAGGACTAAGAAAACAAGCTTTTCCTCTATCAAAGAGCCCTTTTTACTGCCCCCAAGACTACTTATAGAAGGGCTTCCAGATAAAATTCATCCCAGTTTGTCCTCCAGTCCACAGTTGTAGGAATTAGACTAGTTTATTATGAATGTGCCCATTAACCAAATTTAGCCGATTTTAGCAGAAAAAAAGAGTGAAAATAGAAGAATTCTTTCAAAAATATACTCTAGGGATAAATATATAAGATGAAAATAGGGCTTGGGAGAAGTTTTTGGTTCTCAGAAAAAAAAACAAAAATTCTCTCCATCAGTGTTTCTGGTTCTAAGAGGCCACGTTATTGGTTATTAACATATTAGTGTAGCCTGCCTTTTTAAGTTAAAAAGGACCACAATTCAAAAATAACTTTCCTTTGTTTGTGTTACTTAAATATATGTATTTGTGGGTTTTTTAAAAAAATATTATGTGGCTAGGAGAAAGAATTTGCAGGAGGGATAGCTTAGTGTCTTGTCAGAGAGAGTAGGAGGAAAGAAAAGACTCTACATTGATAGCACAATAATATATATTCTAGGCTTATAGCTATTGTAAATATTTATGGTTCAAGAAGCATCATGGTCTCCAGATCAATTACCAGTGGTGTGTAAAATAGCATGATAAAACATCACAAATAGTTTTATTTCTATGAATATGATACCCTCTTTCCTAAATTTGCTTAGGGAAAAGAGATTTTTTAAGAGGTTGTGGTTTTTTCAGTTTGATGCCACATTCAAATTCAGATTCAAAATTCAGATTCAAAAAAGGATTTTATAGTTTTATAATACTCTTTAGTCTTCACCTCATAACATTTTACCTGATGAAAGAGAGATTATCTAGCCCCACTTGTCTTCTACTGAAAAGTCTAGCCAACTTTTATGAGAAAGATAAAATTAAATTAAAACTTACAAGTAAATATTAAGATAATTTTCACTGGCTATGAGCAAACAGTCAAGGGAAAATAAAGTATTGACAAATAAATGGTAAGATGCTACAAGAGCTGAACTTTTGTCTTAGTAGAACTATTGAAAAAGTCTTGTTCCTGACCAAAGGAAGTTGTCTTCAGTTTTTATAGCACAATCTCCTATTCTAAGCTATAACTTTTTTAAAACTCTATTCTTCTGATATATCATCATGGCATGGAGGGTGATCTTGTATTTTTTAACATGTCAATATTACATTTAAAACTCATCTTCTGACATTTTGTGATTCATATTCTCTCTTCCTCCCATCTTTTCCTCCTTCCCAAAGTGTTAGGTAATATAAGTTGTATATATGTTATCATACAATACATATTTCCATGTTCGTGTTATGAAACAAGACACATATCGCTTACACTAGAGAAAAAATCATGGAGGAAATAAAGTGAAAAATGGGATGCTTCAGTCCACATTTCAACTCTCTCAGTTCCTTCTAAGGTGGTGGATAGCCTTTTTTGTCATAAGTTCCTTGGAGTTGTGCTAGATCCTTGCACTGTTGATAATAGTTAATTCATTCATAGTTGATCATCATGTATTATTGCTGTTACTGTGGTGTCCTTGGGTTCTTGAAGGATGTTCTAGTGGTAAATAAACTCTGGCTTTTACCCATTATAACCTTTTAAGATGTCACATTGAGAAATTAGAATAAAAGTATAACATTTAAAAACAGTTTATGTTTATATAATAAATGTAACAAATACTTCATTTTTCAAGTGTAGCCTCGTAGACTTTAATGAATAGCATAGGGTCCAAAGCTGTGATTTCATTGCTTTAGGAAACTCATATATGAGGAAATTCCCTCTTCCAAAGCAAGTCACCATTTTCCTGGCAACCTATACTCTCAAAAAGGTTGCCTAGAGGGGGCAGCTGGGTAGCTCAGTAGATTCAGAGTCAGGCCTAGAGACAAGGTCTTAGGTTCAAATCCAGCCTCAGACACTTCCCAGCTGTGTGACCCTGGGCAAGTCACTTGACCCCCATTGCCCACCCTTACTACTCTTCCACCTAGGAGCCAATACACGGAAGTTAAGGGTTTAAAAATGCAAAAAACAAACAAGCAAATAAAAATACCACTAAGAATATTCAATTTAAAGAAAAAAAAGGTTGCCTAGAGATTGGAGAGATTAGATCCCTTGTTCAGGGTCCCTTATCCTAAAGAGGGGAAAGGGTAAGACTTGAAATAAATCTTTCTGCCTTCTGGGCCACCACTCTAGCCCCTGTTTTATTCTGCCTCCACTTAATGAATAAATGAAAATAATTTTAATATCAAGCATCATAATGTTAAGGGTTTCTAAGATATTTCTAAACTACTCAAGGATTTCTGAGAGTGATTAGCTCTTTTAAGTAGTTAAACCATTTTTGCTAACTCATTTATCTTCTTTGCATTATTAATAAGCAACATTTTTTCACACAATAAAAGCAGACTTCATACAGTTTGTTTGAATTAACAAGAATTCTGAAATAATGGTGTCCAGAGATCCTGAGGTTTTGGTGTAGATCCAGCATGTAATTGCTTCAATCCTTAAAAATTTTTTACATCCCATAAAATTATAATTGAAATAACTCCTCAGTAACTACTGAGTATTTTTTTAAATCCCTTTGAATGTTAAATCTAAGTTTAGATCCTATACCTATATGAAATTTTTAAAGGGAAGGGAATGAGGGAAAGGGAAATTCTTATATGCTTTCCCAGAAGCATCAATTATTTCATTTTATTGATCATAGGAGGGATGTTTCTTAACTAACTTAAGGGCTTCACAAACCTTTGTTGTTCAGTTGTTTTCAGTTGTATCAATGCTTCATGACACCATTTAGGGTCGTCTTAGGAAAAAACACGGAAGTAGTTTGTCATTTCTTTTCCACCTCATCTTACAGATGATGAAAATTAGGCAAACCAGAGATTTGAACTCAGGAAGATTAGTCTCCCCAACTCCAGAAGTGGCACTCTCTCCGAGCTTTCTCCAAAACCTTTTCCTACATTTTTAGCTAGGTCCAACTCTTTATGACCCCATTTTCAGTTTTCTTGACAAAGATCCTGGAGTAGTTTGCTGTTTCTTTCTCCAGCTCATTTTACAGATGAGGAAACTGAAACAAACCAGGATAAATAACTTGACCAGAGTTACATAGCTAGAAAGTGTCTAACACCAAATTTGGACTCGGGAAGATGAGTCTCCTTGACACCAGGCCCAGCATTCCATATACTTTTCCTCCTCATTGTCCATGAAATATTGTTATTGTTCAGTCCTGTCCAACTCTTCATGACACCATGGATTTTCTTGGCAAAAGTACTGGAGTGCTTTGCTATTTCCTTCTCCAGTGGATTTAAGCAAATAGAAGTTAAGTGATTCACATAGGGTCACATACCTAATAAGTGCCCAAGTCCAAATTTAAACTCGGGTCTTCTTGATTTCAGGTGGCAGTGCTCTAGCCACTGAACCACCTAACAAAACCTTAACTTCCTTAAAAGAAGATTTGGACATATAACATTGCTTCATTAGGCTTGTATTCAGTGAAACACTAATCAAGACTAGAAGAGTTTTAAATTACTACTTTTAAAAATGTCAGAAATTAGCATTTAGCCTTTTAAAATAAATAGAAAACTGAATCTCACATTTCTGATGTCCAGTGTTTATTTTAATTCATCTCTCACTTTTTAAATTCTTAGACATTTTTGAGTAGTTTGCTATTCCTTAACCTCATTTCCTTTGCATTCATGGTTAGTTGATCTCAACATATATGTAATAAATTCAAAGCAAAGTCTATATACTTTACCATTCAAGGTTTAAAAAAAAAAAGATACATAGTATTTTTCTTAATGCTCTGAAAACAAATTTCATGTTTACATTGTTTTTCAAAATCTCTCTCTAAAGTACTCAATTATTTTATAATAAATCACTAATGCTATGGTTAAGCAGACAAACTGAAGTGGAAAATTGAGACAATTAAGTCTATACAACCAGTTCTTTACTTTGGATTGGTTGTTTTGGGTGAAATCATCCCCTTGAATTTCCTGAATTCACTGTTGCGGAGGTAGTCATTCCCAGGGACATTTTCAGATGGTACACTCTAGTTCATATTATCTCAAAAGTAGACAAAATGGCATGGGGGCAGGAGATTATTTGTAGAATCATAGAATCTTGTGAGTTAAAAGGTTCGTAATGAATCATCTAGTCCAACCTTTACTTGAATGACAATCTCATCCACAATATGACCTTTACAACTTATGGTTTTAGAGAGGAAATACAAATAAGGGTCTTTATTGATGTTGCAAGGTTAATTATTATGGAAAATTATTTCCAAGAATCCTGAACTATATATATATGACTAATTTTCTTTTATATTTCTCAAGATATTTATAAACAACGAATGGCATAATTCATTGAGTGGCAAAAAATTTCCAGTCTTTAATCCTGCAAATGAAGAAAAAATCTGTGAGGTAGAAGAAGGAGATAAGGTAAGTTTTCTCATCTGCTATTCCATTCGTATAATGACAGTTTACTTTTCTTTTTATTCTCAATTTGCACACTATTGTAAAGTCAAATCAACTTTTCATTTTAAAAAATTACTTGGTAGGGACTATAGAGAGTATTTAGTTGAGCACACTTAGTTTTAAAGATGAAGAATCTGAGGCTCAGGATAAATGACTTACCAAGGGCACACAAGTGGTAATTATAAGATTTAAATGTAGATATTTTGACTTCAAGATCAGTTCCCAACAATACTAATGTGTCACAGAGGAAAGAGAAATGTTGAAAGTACCACAGATCATAGTTCCTTATAGATAGCTCAAAAATTTTATTATTCTTGGTTGTTTTAAATGATGTGATTTCTTATCACGTCCCATACATTTTCTCCTCCTTGACTTTGTAATGGTTTATGTCACAATGAAAGTAAAAAAAAAAAACCAATAAGTTCAAAATTTTATTAAGTACATATTGTTACTCTTTCGACCCTTCCCCTTCAAATTGATATTGACATTCACTTAGTTCTACTCTTAGATGGATAACCTGTCTTTGATCCCTCCAAGCCTTAGTATCCTCATGTGTAAAAATGAAGGGCTTAGATTAGAGGATTCCAACGTCCTTGCCAGTGGTGTTCTGTAGCTGGCTTGTAGAGACTTGCAGAAGCCAATTGTCATATTTTCAGTGTGAGCATTTTATTCCTTGGAAATTGGTAAGTGTTAAAAATCAGGGTTTGATTTTTGTTGTTGTTGATTGTCTCTAGACTTAAGAAAGTAATGAAGAAAATGTTAATGATGCATATTATATTTTAAAACTATGTCTTGCATACTTTATTTCCCCCAGAGGGCTTGTTGTTAAATGTTTACCAAAACACCTCTACTTGTAGCACTAATATTCTTTGTTTAATAATGAAGAGAATGGTCCATTAGAAAATGTCAGCTTTTCTGTAAGTTAGCAAAAAGAACTTGTCCACATACAAAAATGTTTGATTTACGTCTTAAAAATCAATATGTGTGTATATTCTTGCATATATGTGTATTTTCATATATTTAACACTTATTGTTATATAAAAACAACCCGATAAAACACATTTAAAAATAGATATTAAAAGAATTTGTTAGTATTCTTTATTCTTGAACTTTATTAAATATTTTTCTTAAAAAATAACAAATAACTTATATTGTCTTAGCTTAAAGGGAGTTTAAAGATCAACTTGTTCTATATAACATATGACGTGGTATAATAACTTTTCCACTACAATGTAAAAGCAGACTTTAGCTGGAGTGCATGAATTAATACAAACTGATTAGTGATGTTCAAAATGTTGAAGTTTTGCTTTAGATCTAGCCTTTATTTGTTGTAGCTCATAAATATTGTAATTTGCCCCACAGAATTATAAACGAAGTGATAGTTAACTACCTAGTGTTTTTGTTTAAGTATACATGAATGTTTACTGTATCCATGTTTAATTATCATACCCATATTAAATTTTAAAAAGTGAGTGAATTAACATTGAGATGAAAATTGAAACCCCAAACCATGAGAGCCCAAGTCAGAAGTGGCAAAGGTAGAGCCTACTTGATGTTTTCTGACTTATTTTCCAATAATATTTCCAGCATATTATGCTATTAAAGTTAATAAAATAACTTAAATAACTTAAAAATTTAAATTTATTGTTACTACATCTCTGTGCTTTTGAAGGTCTATTCTGCCAATTTGTATATGGGTTCATGTACCAGGAAGTGGTACATGATCCTTTGGGGAAACAGGTAATTTGGCCTTAAAAGAATTCAAGGAAGGGGGCACCTGGGTAGCTCAGTGGATTGAGAGTCAGGTCTAGAGATAGGAGGTCCTAGGTTCAAATCTGGCCTCAGACAGTTCCCAGCTGTGTGACCCTGGGCAAGTCACTTGACCCTCCCATTGCCCACCCTTACCACTCTTCCACCTAGGAGCCAATACACAGAAGTTAAGGGTTAAAAAAATAAAAATAAAAGAATTTAAGGAGCTATGATTTCATCCATGTAGGTTATGGATAATTATAATGCTCAGCTTATATTTTTTTAAACTTTGTTTAAAGGGAAGAAATTTAGTTCACTTTCTTTCCCTTTAGAAAAGCAAAGTTTGGTCCTCTTATGCCTTAGTAGGTGTTTTTATGAGATTATGAAACCAACCTTCTGAAGAGAAGTACCTCTTGTAGTTTGTGTTCCTTTGGGGAAGTCTGAAAAAGCAGGGTCACCCCCATGTGACTTTGGCCTTAGGACAGATCAAAACAAGCAAGAAACTTCTTTCTTGAAAGAAGAAACCAGAAAAACAGTAAGAGAGAGTAAAATGGTTACATAACTTCTAGGTTAAATCATGAATTGAAATGAAGTGAGGCTTCCAATGGCAATATATTTTTGAAGTTTTTTTGTTTTGTTTTTTTATTTTCAGGTTTGTTTTTTTAGTGGATAGGAGATAATTAACCTTAAATAGTTAGTTTGGGGCACTCTAATAAAAAAAAGAAAAAGGAAATGCTGTCCAAACACAACCAGTAATGACTCAATATCTATTTTATATATATAATATAAAGACATAGTTTAAACCTATGTAGACATAGGTTTAAACTATGTCTTTAAGCAGAAAAGTCTCTACTCTATCTGGGTAAAGTTAAACCTTTAGAAAATTCAGTGTAGTTTTTTGGCTCCTTAGGCATGCTAAAGTCACCAAACTCTTAAGAAATTGAATCTGGAATAAGTAATATTTTAAGTGACTGAAAACAAAATCAAGATTTTCACTTATGCTATTTCATATACCATTATTTCCTGTTATTACTCATGGTTCTTTATAATAGTTATTCTTGGCTCTTTATCTGGGCATTGTTGATAAGAATGGGCACATTTAAAAATATATCACTTCAAGTACTGAATTTGGTTTATTATACTTGTCTTATACAAAAGATGCACAATATTATAAGAATGACACTTTTTCTCCTCACCAAGGAAAATATAGTGAACGAATCATTAATTTATGAAAACAACTGAGCATATGATAAAGAAGAAAATATGAGTGGGAGGCAGTTGTAATTTTTTACACTCGGATTTAAACCCCAGGTACCAAAATACAAAAGAGGCAAAATAGGGAAATTACCTCCATTCTGCCCATATTTTTTGCAAAAAGTGAAGATCAGATCTAATAAGTTGTGGAACCATTACCTGTTTTTCCAAAGGATCTTAAAACATGCAAAAATCATTGATATCTTTTGTTTTAGTATATAACTTTTTTGTTAATATATTATTTCTCCTTTCCTTACCCAGCATCCCTTTTTATTAGAAAAAATATGTATTTGTTTGTAACTTTTCAAACATTAAGCTACTCGGTTAACTTCCTCCCTCCTCTGTTTCCATTAGAGAAGGGATTATTTGACAAAAAGATATATATTTTTAAATATATGCATATATTTATGCATATGTGCATATGTATAACTATATCTTCTGTTTATCAATTCTTTCAGTGTAGGTAGACATAAAGAAGTCATTCTTCAAAGTATATTTCTATTTCTGTATATAATGTTCACTTGGTACTATGTATTTCATTCTTCATAATTTTGTGGTTTTTTCCAAAATTAACCTGTTAGTCATTTTTTATGGTTCAGTTGTATTACATCACAATCATATGCCACAACTTGTTTAGCCATTCTCTTATGACAAAGATGAAAAAAAGAGAGGGACAAGGATTTCAAAAAACTAATGAAGATGGCAACCACTGGGTGTATATTCAACATTGCAGACAAAATGTTATAGAATCTTTAGACAGAAATGTGAAGAGCTAGTGGAAAGAATGCTTGAAAAGAAGAAATTGGCTAAAATTTTCCATGTTTATGCTTATAGGGTGGACCACTAAATAGTACCTTATGGATAATCATAATGCTCAGCTTATATTTTGTTTAAGCTTTGTTTAAAGGGAAGAAATTGCTTAGTTCACTTTCTACCCACTTAGAACCATTCATAAACATAAAAAGTCTTCCCTAAGTGCTACTGCTAACATTTAGATTAAATGATCAGACATATTTGTTTCTACATTGATTGATAGAAATACCCAAAAAAAGAAATCAATCATCATGCATTTATTAAATTGTTATTATATGACAACCTTGAGCAAATTGCCCATTCACATTCTTTCCTGCAAGTGTTTTTTTTTAACTTAGATGGATCTTTTATTTCATTCCTGTTCAAGTTCCCTCTGATAATGAAAACCGCAACCTGTGCATACCTTTCCATCCTGTGTGATTTTACCTATGCCCTCTTATAATAAGTTTACTGCAGAAGGTCTACTTAAAAAAATATTTGGGGTATTCTTGCTTTCTTTTAGAATTATGAATAATTCTAGTGACTCACATGGGTTGCCAATTCATATGTAATCTTAAAATATGGAGAATTTACCATTGGAGATAAAAGCATAATTATATAGTACAGTTTTAAGAAATTTCATGTTTTAACTTAAATATTTGTTGTACCTTGACTTCTACACTGAGGTAGTCATATCCTTTCATCTGATGGACAAAGCATATTTTCTAGTTTTATTTGGCAAATAACTGCCAAGGAATAGATAACCAGCAAAAGTCAGAAAACTCATATCTAGAATTAAAATGAGTCAGAATTTCTTCTTAAATGGTAGAGTCCTTTCAAGCATTACTTCATAGTCATGATTTAATAGATGTATAAACCTGCTATCATAATCTTATTAGAACAGAAGATCCACGAGAGCAAAGATTTTTTTTCTTAACTTTGTGCCACTTGCCATGCTATTACTAGCCCATGATAGGTCAATGCTTGTTGAACTTGTTGAATATAAATCTGCTAATAAAACTGAAAAACTTATCAGTGGAAAGGTGATGACTTTCTTATACTCTATAGAGTTGTAGCCATTCTAGAGATAGCTGCTCAAGGTTGGAAAGCCCATCAGGAAGCTACAGCTACAGCAAAGTCAGCCTTCTATATAAGGGGAGTAGCAGGAGTCCTGGGACAAGAGCCAGGAACATGTTAAGGTGAATTGGAGTCAAAAGACTTAGGCTGAAATCCCAGCTCTTTCATTTATTACCCATGGGTAATTCATTTACTTGGCTTTAATTTTGTCATCTATAAATTAGAGTTTGGACTAGATTACCTTTTTTGGTTTCTTGCACTTCTAAATATGTTATCCTGCAGAGAAGTCAGAAGATTGAATTTTGACAGTTATGAAGACAACCAAGCGTATCTCATGACTACCTTCTCTATCTGTGTGACTCTCCTTTTTTTCTAGGGCTCATCAATTCCCAGAACCATCCCACATGAAAATTTACTAAAGGCTTTCCTAACGTAATGATAACAGGAATGACAATTATCATCATCATTATTATTATTGCTATTATAACAATAACTCATATATTATAGCACTTTATGTTACAAAGTCCTTTTAACTGGTTGTCAATTTTTTTAACCTGGCCATATCTAATGTTTCCTAAAAGCATTTGCCTATTACTAGGGTAATCTTAGAAAATTAAAAAATACCTTTAAGGCCCTTATGAAGCTTTAATAGTGAAGTGAGATGCAATGATGATTATATTTTGAATCAGGAGATTCATGTAGTACATGTATTAGCAAAGTGAGCCCTGGGAGGAAAAGATATTTGGGAGTTTAGAAACCTAAGAAACAAACCTAAAAGTTTCAGTAATGAATTGATAATGATTAAATGAGAATTACTTAGAAAATGTTATAGAAATTTTTAAGTCTTAATGTTTTCTAATGCTATCTCTATAAATAGTGTTCCTATCACTTGCAACAGACAGTATTTCCTGGAAATTTAGTTGTAAGTTAGTTACTCAGTAGTTGACTAAGAGTTACTCATGAAAAAACAGCATGGGTAGAGTGATAGAGATTTTAAGTCCCACTTCTGTCACAAGTTGGTTGCATGACTCTGGACAAGTCATTTAACTTCTCTGAGATATGAGCAATTCTCTAAAACTATAATTGCAGAACAAGCACAGATCTTCATCAGTTAACAAATCTTCATTAAACACTCACTACAAGCCCAGAGAATACAAAAAATGCAAAGACAAAAGACCACCCCCCAACAAAAAAATTCCAGTCCTGTTCTCACACAGCTCACTAACTAATGGGGGAGAGAATGTATGGAACTATATTGATAGCTGGGCTAAATAGCTTAAATAAGTTTTTTTTTAGTAGGGAAACAAGAGTGTGTTTTGCAGTAGGGAAGGAGAGAATAGATAGGGGTTTCCTTCATCCTTCCTGACTTGTTCCTCATTAGGAACTCCCTGTGCCCATGAAATAATAGGTCTTGTAAGGATGAAAGAAGGGAAGGTTTGGGAAGAGAATGTCAGGTTGGCATGAGGCACCAATTCTCTCTTTGGAATATTACTCATTAGGCATTCTTTAAGCACATACATGCACTAGGGATATAAACATAAAAATACAATAATCCCTCTTCTCGAGGAGCATACATAAAATTTTTAAAGACTGCTATGGAATTCCAGATCTGAGTTTTTAAGGGCAAAAAGTGCACATGGTTAGCACCACAGTTAGAAATTCGTTTTGCCTTCTCCAAATTGTGAAACAGGAAAACTGGAGGCCAGTTCTAAGGTCTTTCAAAAACAATCAAAGTACTTATTTGCTGGGAATCTGTTAACAAGTCTTGTTTGTAAAACCCAGATCATGGTGGTAAAGAACACCAGTAAGATCTCTAACTAGGGTAAGGTAACTGTGACTGTGTCTCTAGGCTTTAACACCTGTGGGTGCAAAGTACATGTTTATCCGCATAGAAATCTTTGACCCACCATAGAGTCAAGAGATTCACTCAAAGTTCTCTTCTTATCCCCTCACTATAAGATTTGACTTAATGTTAATGCCTGCTTACTCAACCAGCTTTAGGTTATTTTTAGATTCTGAAATTATTATGCCCTCTTTCTCAAGGTCTGGCTTCTTTCTACTCCACAATCTCTGCCATCTTCTTAGACTTGTGCTTCCTTTTTGGGATTGGTGGCATCATGTATCACGGACCTTGCCACAGACATGCAGAAAAAGACCTGGGGACCTATGCTACTCCTTTCAGGGGGAATTCCCCAGATTGACAGTGATGTGGGTGCATTCTGTGGGAAGCAGTTTTTTTTTTTTAATTGCAGGTGAGAGATGACATACACACACCCAAACATATATTCTAAATGAATTTGCTCTAGGTCCTAGGACTCCTAGTAACCACTCTATATACTTAATTTACTACCGAATTTTAGAATTTAAGTTATATACAAAATCTAGCGGTTTGGATTGCTTTCCAATTAAATTTCTCAGAGCATGTAACTGTTCACTTAACATTCAGGGTTTTGTTTTTTTTGTTGTAGCTTTCACACTTCAAAAACAGTCTTAACAAATCATTAAGAAAAAGTTAATGATTACTATTTAGCACAAAGGTTTACCTTCTGTCCAATAGTTCTGTAGAGAAATGTGTAAAGATAAATGCTCTTAACTATATTACTTGGTGAAATATTCAAATTTGGCAAATTACACAGTCATTGTAAACCTAATATTCTGGAACTGATTCTTTAGATAATTAACCGAGAGGTTTTAGGAATTTAATTTGTATGTAGAATAAAACTAGCAAAAGCCTGTATGCTGCCATTTGAAATGTTGTTGTTTTAATTAGGAGTTAAGGGAAAGGAAGACCAAGTGGAGATTGCTAATCATAGACATTATAAACTTTTTTCTTTTCACTTTAATGGTTCTTTCAGATTATATTGACAACCAAATGAACATTGCAATAATAGAACATGAATACATTTCCTTAACAAATTAATCATTGGAATTTAATGTCCAAGAAAAACAAATGCTTATAGCAAGTGTAAAAAAATAGTAAACTGTTGAGTCTCTTTGTAAAAGGCCATATTTGATTTACTTTCACACATACAATTGTTGTTCAGTCATTTCTCAGTCATGTCCAACACATTGTAACCCCTTTGCGGGTTTCCTTTGCAAAGATATCAGAGTGGTTTGCCATTTCCTTCTCCAGCTCATTTTACAGATGAGGAAACTAAGGCAAAGAGGATAGCATCACTTGTCCAGTGTCACACAGCTAGTGAGTGTCTGAGAATGTATTTGAACTTGGGTCTTCCTGACTCCAGGCCCAGTTCTATATTAACTGCCACCTACCTACCCACACATAGAACTACAATCCAACAAAATAGGCTCCTTTGATCTCCCAGAGAACACTCAAAGAACACAGTTACCTTATTCATTGATGGCCACCACATGATTGCAATTGGTAGGTATTCATCACCATTGTGAAATATCTCTAACCAAAAGGATACAGAAGATAGCCAAAAATCCATGAGAAACACTACCTTGCTCTCTGTTTCCTTTTGTACTTTTCCTCAAACAAACTGTGGATGATAATATGCCTTTTTGGTCTCAATGGAAAGACTTTGTTAGTTTTCACAACCAATAAAATCAATCACTGGAGCCAATGTTCTTGTCCAGAGCTTCTCTAAGCTTATCAAGGCCTGTCTTCGTACAACAGATGTAGATACTTTTTTAAGGCTTGCAGCCTTTCCAGCTTGCTAAGATCTTGAAGAGTTTGTTCTTCTTTGGCATTATGTTAAAATGTTCAGTGTTACCTCTGTGCTAGGATATGACAGAAGAGCTGAAGAATGTGACATATATTGAAAAATATGGACATGAACTGCTACAGAATGTGGTGAACAGACCCCCCCTCAAGAACAGTGTATGTGCTGACCAGTATAATGGGAGGGGAAACAGCTCTGAAAGAGCTCAGAAATTTGATTTCCAAAATCTGATGGTGAAGCATACCTTCTTCCTCTTGGTGGAGATATGAGTGACTAGAGCTATAGAAACCATGAATGTATCCTCAGATATGGTCAGCATTTTGATCCATTTATCTTGACTATTCATACTCGAATATTCATATCCAGGCAGAGCAGGAATGTTGTTTGGCAAGAATTGAAAGTTGTCGGAAGGATATTATCAGGAAAGCTTTTTAAAGTTTCAGAGAACAAAAGAAAGGGTGGTGGAGAAAGTAAAGAAAAAAAATAACATATATGTTGCTTTCTCTTTCTACACACATACATACATACACATATATTAAAAGCAAAATATTCTTTGTGATGGAATTACACAGCTCATTGTATGGTCCTCATCTCTGTTTTTCTTTTTGTCTTAGCACCATTGCAGTGATGTATCGTTATCAAATTCAAAATCCCAACAACAAAGAGAGAGAGGGAGGGAGAGAGGGAGGGAAGGGAGAGTGAGAGTGAGAGTTAAAAGAATAGTTTGTGGGTAGTGTAGTAATAAGAACACTGGGCTTGGAATAAGAAGAACTGAGTTCAAGTCCCTAATTATTCTGTGACTTTGGGCAATTTTGTCCCCCTCTTTGAGCTCTGATTTTCTTATCTCTAAGTGGAACCATCACATTTATATTCCTTCTTTCAAAGCGTTGGTTAGGAGAAAACCAGGACTGAAAGGCAGTCATTGTGACATGAAGCCCCCATACTCTTTATATTGTACTCCTCTTCAAAGGGAACTGTTTAGCACAGAAATTTGACTTCTATCCAACAGCTCTATAAAGAAATGTGTAAAGATAAATACTGTTATCTGCATTACTTAGTGAAATATTCAAATATAGCAAATTACAGTCATTGTAAATACAATATTCTGAGACTGATTCATTGAACTGTAAAAACTATATAAATGTGAGCTAATATTAGAAGTCAGCTACTAGCAAGAAGATATGCTTCTCAGCAAGCCAAGAAAGGATAGTGAAGTTCATGTCTGGGAAGAATGAGTTTGGCAGGCACTCAAAGGACACAGACTTCCTGGGGTAGCCAGGTTAGAGAAGTTCAGTCTAGATGAATAGAACCAGAACATGTAATATTCAAGGAACTAAGCAAAAAGGGATGCTGGGTCCAGAATAGATTATATTCAGGGTAGAAACAGATGTAGCCTTACAAAATAAGTCTGGAAAGAATAGAATACTAAATTGGACAAAGCTGTATCTACCCTTTGGTCATATTTTATACATTTATTTGTCTGTAGGAATGTATAAGCGACTATATGCTACCTACTCTGATGAAATTTTTACAAAAATATTTGGTTATAAATATATATAATCATACATAATTGAATTGAATTGAAACATAATTGAGTATACTTTATTTTTTCTAACTAATGGTAAATTAGCATATCAATCCAATGCTACAAAAGACTTGACATTTCACCATTATAGACTCC
The DNA here is from genome assembly GCF_016433145.1 of Gracilinanus agilis. Lineage (NCBI taxonomy): Eukaryota > Metazoa > Chordata > Mammalia > Didelphimorphia > Didelphidae > Gracilinanus > Gracilinanus agilis. The sequence continues at coordinate 407,052,613 of NC_058131.1, read as the reverse complement.
TACATGTCGACAAACATTAAGTGTGCCAGGGACCATTCTGGGGTTACAAAAATGAGCCAAAGTAAAGACAAGTTGTGAAGGAGCTTACATTCTAACAGTGAGAAGTAATAAAAGGAAGCTAGGCAAAAGCATAATGTTGTTGTGTGGAGATGAAGTCAGAGAATAAAGGAGATGGATATTCTGGTTCCTTTCCCAAATGGAAATTCTGAGAGGAAATCACCAGTGAGAGAAAGGGGCTGCCATGGAAGGATAAGGCAATTGAAGCATGATAGATTGTTTCCATGGAACAACAACAACAAAAAGCACAGATTACCAGGTAGACAATTTTCTAGCAATGCCTCTCCAAACATAAATAGGGCATTCTGGGCACATGAGCATGGCACTCGCACTCGCACTCGCACTCGCACTCGCACTCGCACTCGCACT
>NC_058131.1:407029989-407051687 GCF_016433145.1 Gracilinanus agilis | reverse complement strand
AGTGCGAGTGCGAGTGCGAGTGCGAGTGCGAGTGCGAGTGCGAGTGCCATGCTCATGTGCCCAGAATGCCCTATTTATGTTTGGAGAGGCATTGCTAGAAAATTGTCTACCTGGTAATCTGTGCTTTTTGTTGTTGTTGTTCCATGGAAACAATCTATCATGCTTCAATTGCCTTATCCTTCCATGGCAGCCCCTTTCTCTCACTGGTGATTTCCTCTCAGAATTTCCATTTGGGAAAGGAACCAGAATATCCATCTCCTTTATTCTCTGACTTCATCTCCACACAACAACATTATGCTTTTGCCTAGCTTCCTTTTATTACTTCTCACTGTTAGAATGTAAGCTCCTTCACAACTTGTCTTTACTTTGGCTCATTTTTGTAACCCCAGAATGGTCCCTGGCACACTTAATGTTTGTCGACATGTAGGAGTCTATAATGGTGAAATGTCAAGTCTTTTGTAGCATTGGATTGATATGCTAATTTACCATTAGTTAGAAAAAATAAAGTATACTCAATTATGTTTCAATTCAATTCAATTATGTATGATTATATATATTTATAACCAAATATTTTTGTAAAAATTTCATCAGAGTAGGTAGCATATAGTCGCTTATACATTCCTACAGACAAATAAATGTATAAAATATGACCAAAGGGTAGATACAGCTTTGTCCAATTTAGTATTCTATTCTTTCCAGACTTATTTTGTAAGGCTACATCTGTTTCTACCCTGAATATAATCTATTCTGGACCCAGCATCCCTTTTTGCTTAGTTCCTTGAATATTACATGTTCTGGTTCTATTCATCTAGACTGAACTTCTCTAACCTGGCTACCCCAGGAAGTCTGTGTCCTTTGAGTGCCTGCCAAACTCATTCTTCCCAGACATGAACTTCACTATCCTTTCTTGGCTTGCTGAGAAGCATATCTTCTTGCTAGTAGCTGACTTCTAATATTAGCTCACATTTATATAGTTTTTACAGTTCAATGAATCAGTCTCAGAATATTGTATTTACAATGACTGTAATTTGCTATATTTGAATATTTCACTAAGTAATGCAGATAACAGTATTTATCTTTACACATTTCTTTATAGAGCTGTTGGATAGAAGTCAAATTTCTGTGCTAAACAGTTCCCTTTGAAGAGGAGTACAATATAAAGAGTATGGGGGCTTCATGTCACAATGACTGCCTTTCAGTCCTGGTTTTCTCCTAACCAACGCTTTGAAAGAAGGAATATAAATGTGATGGTTCCACTTAGAGATAAGAAAATCAGAGCTCAAAGAGGGGGACAAAATTGCCCAAAGTCACAGAATAATTAGGGACTTGAACTCAGTTCTTCTTATTCCAAGCCCAGTGTTCTTATTACTACACTACCCACAAACTATTCTTTTAACTCTCACTCTCACTCTCCCTTCCCTCCCTCTCTCCCTCCCTCTCTCTCTTTGTTGTTGGGATTTTGAATTTGATAACGATACATCACTGCAATGGTGCTAAGACAAAAAGAAAAACAGAGATGAGGACCATACAATGAGCTGTGTAATTCCATCACAAAGAATATTTTGCTTTTAATATATGTGTATGTATGTATGTGTGTAGAAAGAGAAAGCAACATATATGTTATTTTTTTTCTTTACTTTCTCCACCACCCTTTCTTTTGTTCTCTGAAACTTTAAAAAGCTTTCCTGATAATATCCTTCCGACAACTTTCAATTCTTGCCAAACAACATTCCTGCTCTGCCTGGATATGAATATTCGAGTATGAATAGTCAAGATAAATGGATCAAAATGCTGACCATATCTGAGGATACATTCATGGTTTCTATAGCTCTAGTCACTCATATCTCCACCAAGAGGAAGAAGGTATGCTTCACCATCAGATTTTGGAAATCAAATTTCTGAGCTCTTTCAGAGCTGTTTCCCCTCCCATTATACTGGTCAGCACATACACTGTTCTTGAGGGGGGGTCTGTTCACCACATTCTGTAGCAGTTCATGTCCATATTTTTCAATATATGTCACATTCTTCAGCTCTTCTGTCATATCCTAGCACAGAGGTAACACTGAACATTTTAACATAATGCCAAAGAAGAACAAACTCTTCAAGATCTTAGCAAGCTGGAAAGGCTGCAAGCCTTAAAAAAGTATCTACATCTGTTGTACGAAGACAGGCCTTGATAAGCTTAGAGAAGCTCTGGACAAGAACATTGGCTCCAGTGATTGATTTTATTGGTTGTGAAAACTAACAAAGTCTTTCCATTGAGACCAAAAAGGCATATTATCATCCACAGTTTGTTTGAGGAAAAGTACAAAAGGAAACAGAGAGCAAGGTAGTGTTTCTCATGGATTTTTGGCTATCTTCTGTATCCTTTTGGTTAGAGATATTTCACAATGGTGATGAATACCTACCAATTGCAATCATGTGGTGGCCATCAATGAATAAGGTAACTGTGTTCTTTGAGTGTTCTCTGGGAGATCAAAGGAGCCTATTTTGTTGGATTGTAGTTCTATGTGTGGGTAGGTAGGTGGCAGTTAATATAGAACTGGGCCTGGAGTCAGGAAGACCCAAGTTCAAATACATTCTCAGACACTCACTAGCTGTGTGACACTGGACAAGTGATGCTATCCTCTTTGCCTTAGTTTCCTCATCTGTAAAATGAGCTGGAGAAGGAAATGGCAAACCACTCTGATATCTTTGCAAAGGAAACCCGCAAAGGGGTTACAATGTGTTGGACATGACTGAGAAATGACTGAACAACAATTGTATGTGTGAAAGTAAATCAAATATGGCCTTTTACAAAGAGACTCAACAGTTTACTATTTTTTTACACTTGCTATAAGCATTTGTTTTTCTTGGACATTAAATTCCAATGATTAATTTGTTAAGGAAATGTATTCATGTTCTATTATTGCAATGTTCATTTGGTTGTCAATATAATCTGAAAGAACCATTAAAGTGAAAAGAAAAAAGTTTATAATGTCTATGATTAGCAATCTCCACTTGGTCTTCCTTTCCCTTAACTCCTAATTAAAACAACAACATTTCAAATGGCAGCATACAGGCTTTTGCTAGTTTTATTCTACATACAAATTAAATTCCTAAAACCTCTCGGTTAATTATCTAAAGAATCAGTTCCAGAATATTAGGTTTACAATGACTGTGTAATTTGCCAAATTTGAATATTTCACCAAGTAATATAGTTAAGAGCATTTATCTTTACACATTTCTCTACAGAACTATTGGACAGAAGGTAAACCTTTGTGCTAAATAGTAATCATTAACTTTTTCTTAATGATTTGTTAAGACTGTTTTTGAAGTGTGAAAGCTACAACAAAAAAAACAAAACCCTGAATGTTAAGTGAACAGTTACATGCTCTGAGAAATTTAATTGGAAAGCAATCCAAACCGCTAGATTTTGTATATAACTTAAATTCTAAAATTCGGTAGTAAATTAAGTATATAGAGTGGTTACTAGGAGTCCTAGGACCTAGAGCAAATTCATTTAGAATATATGTTTGGGTGTGTGTATGTCATCTCTCACCTGCAATTAAAAAAAAAAAACTGCTTCCCACAGAATGCACCCACATCACTGCCAATCTGGGGAATTCCCCCTGAAAGGAGTAGCATAGGTCCCCAGGTCTTTTTCTGCATGTCTGTGGCAAGGTCCGTGATACATGATGCCACCAATCCCAAAAAGGAAGCACAAGTCTAAGAAGATGGCAGAGATTGTGGAGTAGAAAGAAGCCAGACCTTGAGAAAGAGGGCATAATAATTTCAGAATCTAAAAATAACCTAAAGCTGGTTGAGTAAGCAGGCATTAACATTAAGTCAAATCTTATAGTGAGGGGATAAGAAGAGAACTTTGAGTGAATCTCTTGACTCTATGGTGGGTCAAAGATTTCTATGCGGATAAACATGTACTTTGCACCCACAGGTGTTAAAGCCTAGAGACACAGTCACAGTTACCTTACCCTAGTTAGAGATCTTACTGGTGTTCTTTACCACCATGATCTGGGTTTTACAAACAAGACTTGTTAACAGATTCCCAGCAAATAAGTACTTTGATTGTTTTTGAAAGACCTTAGAACTGGCCTCCAGTTTTCCTGTTTCACAATTTGGAGAAGGCAAAACGAATTTCTAACTGTGGTGCTAACCATGTGCACTTTTTGCCCTTAAAAACTCAGATCTGGAATTCCATAGCAGTCTTTAAAAATTTTATGTATGCTCCTCGAGAAGAGGGATTATTGTATTTTTATGTTTATATCCCTAGTGCATGTATGTGCTTAAAGAATGCCTAATGAGTAATATTCCAAAGAGAGAATTGGTGCCTCATGCCAACCTGACATTCTCTTCCCAAACCTTCCCTTCTTTCATCCTTACAAGACCTATTATTTCATGGGCACAGGGAGTTCCTAATGAGGAACAAGTCAGGAAGGATGAAGGAAACCCCTATCTATTCTCTCCTTCCCTACTGCAAAACACACTCTTGTTTCCCTACTAAAAAAAAACTTATTTAAGCTATTTAGCCCAGCTATCAATATAGTTCCATACATTCTCTCCCCCATTAGTTAGTGAGCTGTGTGAGAACAGGACTGGAATTTTTTTGTTGGGGGGTGGTCTTTTGTCTTTGCATTTTTTGTATTCTCTGGGCTTGTAGTGAGTGTTTAATGAAGATTTGTTAACTGATGAAGATCTGTGCTTGTTCTGCAATTATAGTTTTAGAGAATTGCTCATATCTCAGAGAAGTTAAATGACTTGTCCAGAGTCATGCAACCAACTTGTGACAGAAGTGGGACTTAAAATCTCTATCACTCTACCCATGCTGTTTTTTCATGAGTAACTCTTAGTCAACTACTGAGTAACTAACTTACAACTAAATTTCCAGGAAATACTGTCTGTTGCAAGTGATAGGAACACTATTTATAGAGATAGCATTAGAAAACATTAAGACTTAAAAATTTCTATAACATTTTCTAAGTAATTCTCATTTAATCATTATCAATTCATTACTGAAACTTTTAGGTTTGTTTCTTAGGTTTCTAAACTCCCAAATATCTTTTCCTCCCAGGGCTCACTTTGCTAATACATGTACTACATGAATCTCCTGATTCAAAATATAATCATCATTGCATCTCACTTCACTATTAAAGCTTCATAAGGGCCTTAAAGGTATTTTTTAATTTTCTAAGATTACCCTAGTAATAGGCAAATGCTTTTAGGAAACATTAGATATGGCCAGGTTAAAAAAATTGACAACCAGTTAAAAGGACTTTGTAACATAAAGTGCTATAATATATGAGTTATTGTTATAATAGCAATAATAATAATGATGATGATAATTGTCATTCCTGTTATCATTACGTTAGGAAAGCCTTTAGTAAATTTTCATGTGGGATGGTTCTGGGAATTGATGAGCCCTAGAAAAAAAGGAGAGTCACACAGATAGAGAAGGTAGTCATGAGATACGCTTGGTTGTCTTCATAACTGTCAAAATTCAATCTTCTGACTTCTCTGCAGGATAACATATTTAGAAGTGCAAGAAACCAAAAAAGGTAATCTAGTCCAAACTCTAATTTATAGATGACAAAATTAAAGCCAAGTAAATGAATTACCCATGGGTAATAAATGAAAGAGCTGGGATTTCAGCCTAAGTCTTTTGACTCCAATTCACCTTAACATGTTCCTGGCTCTTGTCCCAGGACTCCTGCTACTCCCCTTATATAGAAGGCTGACTTTGCTGTAGCTGTAGCTTCCTGATGGGCTTTCCAACCTTGAGCAGCTATCTCTAGAATGGCTACAACTCTATAGAGTATAAGAAAGTCATCACCTTTCCACTGATAAGTTTTTCAGTTTTATTAGCAGATTTATATTCAACAAGTTCAACAAGCATTGACCTATCATGGGCTAGTAATAGCATGGCAAGTGGCACAAAGTTAAGAAAAAAAATCTTTGCTCTCGTGGATCTTCTGTTCTAATAAGATTATGATAGCAGGTTTATACATCTATTAAATCATGACTATGAAGTAATGCTTGAAAGGACTCTACCATTTAAGAAGAAATTCTGACTCATTTTAATTCTAGATATGAGTTTTCTGACTTTTGCTGGTTATCTATTCCTTGGCAGTTATTTGCCAAATAAAACTAGAAAATATGCTTTGTCCATCAGATGAAAGGATATGACTACCTCAGTGTAGAAGTCAAGGTACAACAAATATTTAAGTTAAAACATGAAATTTCTTAAAACTGTACTATATAATTATGCTTTTATCTCCAATGGTAAATTCTCCATATTTTAAGATTACATATGAATTGGCAACCCATGTGAGTCACTAGAATTATTCATAATTCTAAAAGAAAGCAAGAATACCCCAAATATTTTTTTAAGTAGACCTTCTGCAGTAAACTTATTATAAGAGGGCATAGGTAAAATCACACAGGATGGAAAGGTATGCACAGGTTGCGGTTTTCATTATCAGAGGGAACTTGAACAGGAATGAAATAAAAGATCCATCTAAGTTAAAAAAAAAAACACTTGCAGGAAAGAATGTGAATGGGCAATTTGCTCAAGGTTGTCATATAATAACAATTTAATAAATGCATGATGATTGATTTCTTTTTTTGGGTATTTCTATCAATCAATGTAGAAACAAATATGTCTGATCATTTAATCTAAATGTTAGCAGTAGCACTTAGGGAAGACTTTTTATGTTTATGAATGGTTCTAAGTGGGTAGAAAGTGAACTAAGCAATTTCTTCCCTTTAAACAAAGCTTAAACAAAATATAAGCTGAGCATTATGATTATCCATAAGGTACTATTTAGTGGTCCACCCTATAAGCATAAACATGGAAAATTTTAGCCAATTTCTTCTTTTCAAGCATTCTTTCCACTAGCTCTTCACATTTCTGTCTAAAGATTCTATAACATTTTGTCTGCAATGTTGAATATACACCCAGTGGTTGCCATCTTCATTAGTTTTTTGAAATCCTTGTCCCTCTCTTTTTTTCATCTTTGTCATAAGAGAATGGCTAAACAAGTTGTGGCATATGATTGTGATGTAATACAACTGAACCATAAAAAATGACTAACAGGTTAATTTTGGAAAAAACCACAAAATTATGAAGAATGAAATACATAGTACCAAGTGAACATTATATACAGAAATAGAAATATACTTTGAAGAATGACTTCTTTATGTCTACCTACACTGAAAGAATTGATAAACAGAAGATATAGTTATACATATGCACATATGCATAAATATATGCATATATTTAAAAATATATATCTTTTTGTCAAATAATCCCTTCTCTAATGGAAACAGAGGAGGGAGGAAGTTAACCGAGTAGCTTAATGTTTGAAAAGTTACAAACAAATACATATTTTTTCTAATAAAAAGGGATGCTGGGTAAGGAAAGGAGAAATAATATATTAACAAAAAAGTTATATACTAAAACAAAAGATATCAATGATTTTTGCATGTTTTAAGATCCTTTGGAAAAACAGGTAATGGTTCCACAACTTATTAGATCTGATCTTCACTTTTTGCAAAAAATATGGGCAGAATGGAGGTAATTTCCCTATTTTGCCTCTTTTGTATTTTGGTACCTGGGGTTTAAATCCGAGTGTAAAAAATTACAACTGCCTCCCACTCATATTTTCTTCTTTATCATATGCTCAGTTGTTTTCATAAATTAATGATTCGTTCACTATATTTTCCTTGGTGAGGAGAAAAAGTGTCATTCTTATAATATTGTGCATCTTTTGTATAAGACAAGTATAATAAACCAAATTCAGTACTTGAAGTGATATATTTTTAAATGTGCCCATTCTTATCAACAATGCCCAGATAAAGAGCCAAGAATAACTATTATAAAGAACCATGAGTAATAACAGGAAATAATGGTATATGAAATAGCATAAGTGAAAATCTTGATTTTGTTTTCAGTCACTTAAAATATTACTTATTCCAGATTCAATTTCTTAAGAGTTTGGTGACTTTAGCATGCCTAAGGAGCCAAAAAACTACACTGAATTTTCTAAAGGTTTAACTTTACCCAGATAGAGTAGAGACTTTTCTGCTTAAAGACATAGTTTAAACCTATGTCTACATAGGTTTAAACTATGTCTTTATATTATATATATAAAATAGATATTGAGTCATTACTGGTTGTGTTTGGACAGCATTTCCTTTTTCTTTTTTTTATTAGAGTGCCCCAAACTAACTATTTAAGGTTAATTATCTCCTATCCACTAAAAAAACAAACCTGAAAATAAAAAAACAAAACAAAAAAACTTCAAAAATATATTGCCATTGGAAGCCTCACTTCATTTCAATTCATGATTTAACCTAGAAGTTATGTAACCATTTTACTCTCTCTTACTGTTTTTCTGGTTTCTTCTTTCAAGAAAGAAGTTTCTTGCTTGTTTTGATCTGTCCTAAGGCCAAAGTCACATGGGGGTGACCCTGCTTTTTCAGACTTCCCCAAAGGAACACAAACTACAAGAGGTACTTCTCTTCAGAAGGTTGGTTTCATAATCTCATAAAAACACCTACTAAGGCATAAGAGGACCAAACTTTGCTTTTCTAAAGGGAAAGAAAGTGAACTAAATTTCTTCCCTTTAAACAAAGTTTAAAAAAATATAAGCTGAGCATTATAATTATCCATAACCTACATGGATGAAATCATAGCTCCTTAAATTCTTTTATTTTTATTTTTTTAACCCTTAACTTCTGTGTATTGGCTCCTAGGTGGAAGAGTGGTAAGGGTGGGCAATGGGAGGGTCAAGTGACTTGCCCAGGGTCACACAGCTGGGAACTGTCTGAGGCCAGATTTGAACCTAGGACCTCCTATCTCTAGACCTGACTCTCAATCCACTGAGCTACCCAGGTGCCCCCTTCCTTGAATTCTTTTAAGGCCAAATTACCTGTTTCCCCAAAGGATCATGTACCACTTCCTGGTACATGAACCCATATACAAATTGGCAGAATAGACCTTCAAAAGCACAGAGATGTAGTAACAATAAATTTAAATTTTTAAGTTATTTAAGTTATTTTATTAACTTTAATAGCATAATATGCTGGAAATATTATTGGAAAATAAGTCAGAAAACATCAAGTAGGCTCTACCTTTGCCACTTCTGACTTGGGCTCTCATGGTTTGGGGTTTCAATTTTCATCTCAATGTTAATTCACTCACTTTTTAAAATTTAATATGGGTATGATAATTAAACATGGATACAGTAAACATTCATGTATACTTAAACAAAAACACTAGGTAGTTAACTATCACTTCGTTTATAATTCTGTGGGGCAAATTACAATATTTATGAGCTACAACAAATAAAGGCTAGATCTAAAGCAAAACTTCAACATTTTGAACATCACTAATCAGTTTGTATTAATTCATGCACTCCAGCTAAAGTCTGCTTTTACATTGTAGTGGAAAAGTTATTATACCACGTCATATGTTATATAGAACAAGTTGATCTTTAAACTCCCTTTAAGCTAAGACAATATAAGTTATTTGTTATTTTTTAAGAAAAATATTTAATAAAGTTCAAGAATAAAGAATACTAACAAATTCTTTTAATATCTATTTTTAAATGTGTTTTATCGGGTTGTTTTTATATAACAATAAGTGTTAAATATATGAAAATACACATATATGCAAGAATATACACACATATTGATTTTTAAGACGTAAATCAAACATTTTTGTATGTGGACAAGTTCTTTTTGCTAACTTACAGAAAAGCTGACATTTTCTAATGGACCATTCTCTTCATTATTAAACAAAGAATATTAGTGCTACAAGTAGAGGTGTTTTGGTAAACATTTAACAACAAGCCCTCTGGGGGAAATAAAGTATGCAAGACATAGTTTTAAAATATAATATGCATCATTAACATTTTCTTCATTACTTTCTTAAGTCTAGAGACAATCAACAACAACAAAAATCAAACCCTGATTTTTAACACTTACCAATTTCCAAGGAATAAAATGCTCACACTGAAAATATGACAATTGGCTTCTGCAAGTCTCTACAAGCCAGCTACAGAACACCACTGGCAAGGACGTTGGAATCCTCTAATCTAAGCCCTTCATTTTTACACATGAGGATACTAAGGCTTGGAGGGATCAAAGACAGGTTATCCATCTAAGAGTAGAACTAAGTGAATGTCAATATCAATTTGAAGGGGAAGGGTCGAAAGAGTAACAATATGTACTTAATAAAATTTTGAACTTATTGGTTTTTTTTTTTACTTTCATTGTGACATAAACCATTACAAAGTCAAGGAGGAGAAAATGTATGGGACGTGATAAGAAATCACATCATTTAAAACAACCAAGAATAATAAAATTTTTGAGCTATCTATAAGGAACTATGATCTGTGGTACTTTCAACATTTCTCTTTCCTCTGTGACACATTAGTATTGTTGGGAACTGATCTTGAAGTCAAAATATCTACATTTAAATCTTATAATTACCACTTGTGTGCCCTTGGTAAGTCATTTATCCTGAGCCTCAGATTCTTCATCTTTAAAACTAAGTGTGCTCAACTAAATACTCTCTATAGTCCCTACCAAGTAATTTTTTAAAATGAAAAGTTGATTTGACTTTACAATAGTTTGCAAATTGAGAATAAAAAGAAAAGTAAACTGTCATTATACGAATGGAATAGCAGATGAGAAAACTTACCTTATCTCCTTCTTCTACCTCACAGATTTTTTCTTCATTTGCAGGATTAAAGACTGGAAATTTTTTGCCACTCAATGAATTATGCCATTCGTTGTTTATAAATATCTTGAGAAATATAAAAGAAAATTAGTCATATATATATAGTTCAGGATTCTTGGAAATAATTTTCCATAATAATTAACCTTGCAACATCAATAAAGACCCTTATTTGTATTTCCTCTCTAAAACCATAAGTTGTAAAGGTCATATTGTGGATGAGATTGTCATTCAAGTAAAGGTTGGACTAGATGATTCATTACGAACCTTTTAACTCACAAGATTCTATGATTCTACAAATAATCTCCTGCCCCCATGCCATTTTGTCTACTTTTGAGATAATATGAACTAGAGTGTACCATCTGAAAATGTCCCTGGGAATGACTACCTCCGCAACAGTGAATTCAGGAAATTCAAGGGGATGATTTCACCCAAAACAACCAATCCAAAGTAAAGAACTGGTTGTATAGACTTAATTGTCTCAATTTTCCACTTCAGTTTGTCTGCTTAACCATAGCATTAGTGATTTATTATAAAATAATTGAGTACTTTAGAGAGAGATTTTGAAAAACAATGTAAACATGAAATTTGTTTTCAGAGCATTAAGAAAAATACTATGTATCTTTTTTTTTTAAACCTTGAATGGTAAAGTATATAGACTTTGCTTTGAATTTATTACATATATGTTGAGATCAACTAACCATGAATGCAAAGGAAATGAGGTTAAGGAATAGCAAACTACTCAAAAATGTCTAAGAATTTAAAAAGTGAGAGATGAATTAAAATAAACACTGGACATCAGAAATGTGAGATTCAGTTTTCTATTTATTTTAAAAGGCTAAATGCTAATTTCTGACATTTTTAAAAGTAGTAATTTAAAACTCTTCTAGTCTTGATTAGTGTTTCACTGAATACAAGCCTAATGAAGCAATGTTATATGTCCAAATCTTCTTTTAAGGAAGTTAAGGTTTTGTTAGGTGGTTCAGTGGCTAGAGCACTGCCACCTGAAATCAAGAAGACCCGAGTTTAAATTTGGACTTGGGCACTTATTAGGTATGTGACCCTATGTGAATCACTTAACTTCTATTTGCTTAAATCCACTGGAGAAGGAAATAGCAAAGCACTCCAGTACTTTTGCCAAGAAAATCCATGGTGTCATGAAGAGTTGGACAGGACTGAACAATAACAATATTTCATGGACAATGAGGAGGAAAAGTATATGGAATGCTGGGCCTGGTGTCAAGGAGACTCATCTTCCCGAGTCCAAATTTGGTGTTAGACACTTTCTAGCTATGTAACTCTGGTCAAGTTATTTATCCTGGTTTGTTTCAGTTTCCTCATCTGTAAAATGAGCTGGAGAAAGAAACAGCAAACTACTCCAGGATCTTTGTCAAGAAAACTGAAAATGGGGTCATAAAGAGTTGGACCTAGCTAAAAATGTAGGAAAAGGTTTTGGAGAAAGCTCGGAGAGAGTGCCACTTCTGGAGTTGGGGAGACTAATCTTCCTGAGTTCAAATCTCTGGTTTGCCTAATTTTCATCATCTGTAAGATGAGGTGGAAAAGAAATGACAAACTACTTCCGTGTTTTTTCCTAAGACGACCCTAAATGGTGTCATGAAGCATTGATACAACTGAAAACAACTGAACAACAAAGGTTTGTGAAGCCCTTAAGTTAGTTAAGAAACATCCCTCCTATGATCAATAAAATGAAATAATTGATGCTTCTGGGAAAGCATATAAGAATTTCCCTTTCCCTCATTCCCTTCCCTTTAAAAATTTCATATAGGTATAGGATCTAAACTTAGATTTAACATTCAAAGGGATTTAAAAAAATACTCAGTAGTTACTGAGGAGTTATTTCAATTATAATTTTATGGGATGTAAAAAATTTTTAAGGATTGAAGCAATTACATGCTGGATCTACACCAAAACCTCAGGATCTCTGGACACCATTATTTCAGAATTCTTGTTAATTCAAACAAACTGTATGAAGTCTGCTTTTATTGTGTGAAAAAATGTTGCTTATTAATAATGCAAAGAAGATAAATGAGTTAGCAAAAATGGTTTAACTACTTAAAAGAGCTAATCACTCTCAGAAATCCTTGAGTAGTTTAGAAATATCTTAGAAACCCTTAACATTATGATGCTTGATATTAAAATTATTTTCATTTATTCATTAAGTGGAGGCAGAATAAAACAGGGGCTAGAGTGGTGGCCCAGAAGGCAGAAAGATTTATTTCAAGTCTTACCCTTTCCCCTCTTTAGGATAAGGGACCCTGAACAAGGGATCTAATCTCTCCAATCTCTAGGCAACCTTTTTTTTCTTTAAATTGAATATTCTTAGTGGTATTTTTATTTGCTTGTTTGTTTTTTGCATTTTTAAACCCTTAACTTCCGTGTATTGGCTCCTAGGTGGAAGAGTAGTAAGGGTGGGCAATGGGGGTCAAGTGACTTGCCCAGGGTCACACAGCTGGGAAGTGTCTGAGGCTGGATTTGAACCTAAGACCTTGTCTCTAGGCCTGACTCTGAATCTACTGAGCTACCCAGCTGCCCCCTCTAGGCAACCTTTTTGAGAGTATAGGTTGCCAGGAAAATGGTGACTTGCTTTGGAAGAGGGAATTTCCTCATATATGAGTTTCCTAAAGCAATGAAATCACAGCTTTGGACCCTATGCTATTCATTAAAGTCTACGAGGCTACACTTGAAAAATGAAGTATTTGTTACATTTATTATATAAACATAAACTGTTTTTAAATGTTATACTTTTATTCTAATTTCTCAATGTGACATCTTAAAAGGTTATAATGGGTAAAAGCCAGAGTTTATTTACCACTAGAACATCCTTCAAGAACCCAAGGACACCACAGTAACAGCAATAATACATGATGATCAACTATGAATGAATTAACTATTATCAACAGTGCAAGGATCTAGCACAACTCCAAGGAACTTATGACAAAAAAGGCTATCCACCACCTTAGAAGGAACTGAGAGAGTTGAAATGTGGACTGAAGCATCCCATTTTTCACTTTATTTCCTCCATGATTTTTTCTCTAGTGTAAGCGATATGTGTCTTGTTTCATAACACGAACATGGAAATATGTATTGTATGATAACATATATACAACTTATATTACCTAACACTTTGGGAAGGAGGAAAAGATGGGAGGAAGAGAGAATATGAATCACAAAATGTCAGAAGATGAGTTTTAAATGTAATATTGACATGTTAAAAAATACAAGATCACCCTCCATGCCATGATGATATATCAGAAGAATAGAGTTTTAAAAAAGTTATAGCTTAGAATAGGAGATTGTGCTATAAAAACTGAAGACAACTTCCTTTGGTCAGGAACAAGACTTTTTCAATAGTTCTACTAAGACAAAAGTTCAGCTCTTGTAGCATCTTACCATTTATTTGTCAATACTTTATTTTCCCTTGACTGTTTGCTCATAGCCAGTGAAAATTATCTTAATATTTACTTGTAAGTTTTAATTTAATTTTATCTTTCTCATAAAAGTTGGCTAGACTTTTCAGTAGAAGACAAGTGGGGCTAGATAATCTCTCTTTCATCAGGTAAAATGTTATGAGGTGAAGACTAAAGAGTATTATAAAACTATAAAATCCTTTTTTGAATCTGAATTTTGAATCTGAATTTGAATGTGGCATCAAACTGAAAAAACCACAACCTCTTAAAAAATCTCTTTTCCCTAAGCAAATTTAGGAAAGAGGGTATCATATTCATAGAAATAAAACTATTTGTGATGTTTTATCATGCTATTTTACACACCACTGGTAATTGATCTGGAGACCATGATGCTTCTTGAACCATAAATATTTACAATAGCTATAAGCCTAGAATATATATTATTGTGCTATCAATGTAGAGTCTTTTCTTTCCTCCTACTCTCTCTGACAAGACACTAAGCTATCCCTCCTGCAAATTCTTTCTCCTAGCCACATAATATTTTTTTAAAAAACCCACAAATACATATATTTAAGTAACACAAACAAAGGAAAGTTATTTTTGAATTGTGGTCCTTTTTAACTTAAAAAGGCAGGCTACACTAATATGTTAATAACCAATAACGTGGCCTCTTAGAACCAGAAACACTGATGGAGAGAATTTTTGTTTTTTTTTCTGAGAACCAAAAACTTCTCCCAAGCCCTATTTTCATCTTATATATTTATCCCTAGAGTATATTTTTGAAAGAATTCTTCTATTTTCACTCTTTTTTTCTGCTAAAATCGGCTAAATTTGGTTAATGGGCACATTCATAATAAACTAGTCTAATTCCTACAACTGTGGACTGGAGGACAAACTGGGATGAATTTTATCTGGAAGCCCTTCTATAAGTAGTCTTGGGGGCAGTAAAAAGGGCTCTTTGATAGAGGAAAAGCTTGTTTTCTTAGTCCTTTTTCTCATTCCACAGGCACATTGCAATGCCCTACAGCCCCAGAATCTGGCTGATGAACATAAGCACCAGGCAAATGACCTTTCTGTCCAGGGAAAAGCAGGCAGTTTTACTGGTTCCCTGACCAGTCAGTATAACTTAGGTGTGATTTAATTTAACTTAGGACATGTGACTTATGTCACAGGTTCCAGTGCACTAAAGCTTTACATACACAGCACCAAGGGGGAAAAAACATTTGTAATTATCTGGTCAATTAAGATTGCATGGAAATTCAAATTAGACAATTTAGGCTAATATATGGTTAAGGAGGTAATTTGGGAAGAATGTCCATGTTGAATTGAGATCTTTCCCTTAAGCAAGCAGACTAGAAAAAACTTCTTTAAGAACCATGGAAGAATTTTTTTTTAAGTCATAGGTAATGGGGAAACAGGGAAATACTAAGATAGGAAGAAACTGAAAAACTGAGTAAAACAGGTATTATCGATTGTAAAAATAGATCCCTAACAAGTAAAAGTTGTGAACACACCTTAAAGAAGGCTTTTGTAACTTATTCAAGCATTTCCCTCTATGTGATCTTACTTTTTCCTCCTCATTATTATCTCAATCAATTGGAGCAATTATTTTCCTTATTTTACAAATGGGGAACCTGAGGTTTAGAGAGCCAAAGAAAGAAAATTGCCAGAGGTTACCTGGCCCACTAAATGGCAGTTAGGTTCATGGAATGATGTAGTTCAATCTAGAAGGGAAATTGGAACTGAACTTCTCTAATATAACTCACTCCTTTCAGAAGGAAACTGAGGCTTAGAATGTTTAAATGATTTCACGAGGTTTTCACTGGTAGTAAATGATAGTGTTAGATTTTTAATCCAGACTTTTCAACTTCAAATTCAGTGTTCTTCCCCTTGGTGCCCTGCCTCCAGGACTTAAATTAAGTCTACTGATTGTAACTATAATCCTTTTCCCACTGTACCAGTCTACCCAGAGGCAGGACCAGGAATATATTGGCTGGAGGGAGAGGCAACCATTTAGTCAAGTCTGTCACCAGGATCCGCAGTCAAGAAGAACCAAGATGGAATCCTGGCTCCACTACTTATAGTAAGGGAATAGGGGCAAGTCTCTTACCCTTCATGAGCCTCAATGTTCTCATTTGGAAAATGGACATTAATAATACATTAAATAAGGTATAATTTTCCTAATAATAAGGACATAGAATAGAGAGTGTTGTCAGCATCAAATGAGACGGTACAGGTAACTTCCTTCTGCAAGTCTGAAAAGACTCTGTGAATGCCAGATATTATTATTAGAGTACAATTCAAGATGAGGTGGAAGTGACACTTTTAAAATACATTTTATAAATGCATATGTTTTTATATCAACAAATCTTATCTTCCAAGGGATACAGCAATCTCTTTTGTGCTTTTAGATTGCATATATTAAGGTGAAGGTTCAAAGCCTTATGGAAAGGTCATCAAATTTCAGATATAGGAAAATATGATTACAAATACATCAAGCACAGATACCTTGCCCCATGTAAGATGTGTTTATCTATGTGTACACACACATACACACAGACAGCTGTAGATATCTATCATAGGAATTACAAACTTAAAAGCTGGAAGGGACCCTTATATAGGCCATCTACTCCAATGCCCCCAGTAGGATTACTGTGTAGGGAACACTTTATAAATTATTAATAAGCACTATATTTAACTGTGCTTTTGTTGTAAGCATGGCCAATTATGATCATTACCACTTTGCTGATTATTGACTTAGAGCAACAAGGGACCTTTGAGGTCATCTAGTCTTATTCCTCTCATTTAATAAATGAGGAAACCAGGGAAGCCAAATGATTTGCTAAAAATGATACAATGACTAGGTGGAAGAACCAAAATTTAAACTTAGTTCCCTCAACTCCAAATCTTACTATCCTTCCTCTCATGTTACTGAATGAAAATACAGAGAAGTTTGTACAAATTCACTAACTAAAAAAGTTAAGACTCAAGACTAAGTGGACCTGGATTCTGAGTGTGTAAGTTAAAAAATTTCTCTCCTGTCATTTATTGTGTTACCTTAAACAAGTCACTCAACTGTTCTGTGTTCTATTTTCCTAATCTATAAAATGAGGGAGTTGTACCAGATGACTTCTAAATGGCTTCAACTTTCACCTCCAAAGAGCCTACAAGCTCTACATCTTATAACTGTAAGTTCATTGATCTTGCTCCTACAATTTGCGACCTCTCAAGATCTACAACAAAAATCCAGAAAAGAAAGAATAGGGAGACTCAGAGAAAATGGGGAGAAAATAAAGCAGGAAACAAAAAGAATGAAAAAGGGGGAAATGGTTTATTGATAAAATAGTTAAAATGAGGCAGAAGGGAAAATAGCAAAAAAAATAGAGGAAAACATACTGGCCGTATGGGCTGATAAATATGATACTATTTCTCTTTTGTATTAGTCAGATCTATAGAAAAGATTTCATGAATGAACTTCTGTTTAAAAAAATAATTTTGATAATCCTTTCTACCTTTTTAACTCAACAGGGAAAAGAAGAGATACCAAAGAATTTCTTTTTGGAAAGTCAGACAGCATCAGTCTCATGCATTAAAACAAATAACTTGTTTCCTGTTTCTATAAGTCAAATGTAAAGAGAGAAAATAGGCAAACAATATAGAGCCCTGTAAGTGTGTTTTTCCCCTAACAAAATTGATGGCACTGTGGCCCAAATGCCTGAAGAGTCTTAATTTCTTAACTCCTAAATTGTACTCTATAGAATTTATGGTCTCTTTAATGTTTCCATTAAGAGCACACCATTCAAATGAAAGTGTAAGGTAAAGAGATTTAATAGTACCAAAAAAAAATGTAAACAACATTCTGCACCTCCTCTACAAAGACTATCTACTTCAAGCTACGAGACCTCTTAACACAAGGGAGTAAGTCATAGATATAGAACTTTGTGTTTAATCAAATATTTGAGTTTCATAGGTTGTTTGTTTTTAGGAGTGTTTTTAATTGAAATGCATAATGACTTAAGCAATCTTATAACTTATCTAAATAACTAAGACTGACCACATAGCTCTTTATGCCTTTTTTTTTTTTGTCCCATAAGCAGTTCAATTGGCAACTGGATACATTATCTTCTTTAACCATCCTAGGAGCTAGAAATATGTGTAAAAAGGAGATGCCACCCTGAATATATGCACAGTTTAATTTCCCCAGTAGATGTATTCTTGGAAAGTTGTATATAAGCTGATTTTGCAAATATGAAAGATTCTACACAGACTAGAATTTTTAAAATTTTGGATATGCTCTGCCAATTTCTAATTGATCTTTAATTGAAAATGTTTTCTAATAATTCAATTTTTTAAAAGTTTCTCAGCTTTATTCCCCTTTTCATCAGATAATGTTCTATACAAAGCCTCAAACTTATTAGGGAATTTGCTATTTAAAGGACATTTCGAAATTCATCAAAGCTAAGAATGGCTATTAAGTTGGATTCGTACATTACCTAGATGCTTGTGTTCTAAGTGTATATGTTTATAGATCTGATTTTCTTGAAGTGAAACACACATTTGTCGTAAATAATAGTCTCTAATGACAACTCAATATGCTGTGGATTAGAGTAGATGCCATAAGAGTTTTAAGTTAGTAATGGAATAGAGTCATGTAATATGTGGGGTACAGTAGTTGGTAGTGCTAGAAAATTTTGCTATCCATTAACAACTATGTTTTGAATCAACTCATAATTAACATATTACTAACTACCAGGAAAGAATTCTATATAATCATAAGGAGTAACTAGCTAATCCACTCCTCTGCTTTGTGCTTCGGCCCTGATCCCTTCTCTGGATGGTGACATTATCTGCAGACAGAAGAAAAATGCTGTTGAACCAACTGAGGAATCAAGCACTCTCCTTCAAGTATAGGTCACTAAGTGAAGACTGGATAAGCATTCATTTTGGGGACACGAAAAAAAATTCTCCTCAGATATGGTTTGGACAAGATAATTTCTGAGTTTCTTCTCTTAAACTAGAATTCTTCAATCCTATTTTCTCAGTGCCCTTATTTTAGTTAGCTGTTGCTAGATGATAGGATAAACACATTCACGTTAAGGTACATGTGATAGATGTTTGCTTTACTTTTGCATTTTGAAATAAGATGCTAGATAATACAAAGGAATGACTCCATAATCTCAGAATTTTGCGTAGCATAGCCAGTCTGTGGAACATTCATTTGGGGGAGGGGGCAATAGGTCATTCCTAGTGCTCTGTCTCCTCAGTTTATAGATAAAAGCCTGCCTCATAAAGATAGAGAGTAAAATGAACTTTTTAATAGCGAGCTAGTCAGAGATATTGAAATGGGAATCTTAATGTAACAATAAATAAATTTAAAAATTAAAAAGAAAAAAAAACAATTGTATAGTGAAAAGAGAAGGAAAGAAAAGAAAGAGAAAAGGGAAAAAGAAAGAAATGGGCTTTGTTCAAAGGGAAAGGATCACATCTAGATATCAAAAGTTTTCTTTTTCCCCTTAAAGCCTGAAACTTGTGGCAATATAAATTGTTTTTCATCAGAAGATAGTAAAATGTCAATGGCTCAGGAGTTAAAAAAATGTTAAAAATATTTCAAATTCTTCCCTTCCCAATCACCTATCTTTTCAGTACAAACTATAGGTCTCTATACTCTGTCCCTTCTACTCCTGGATAGATGAAAATTTTGTGGTCTCAGAAGTAACTGAGTAATAGTTGGAATGCCAAGAGGATCTCCAGATATTCAAGACTCCAAGTGATAAAAATAAAATAACATTAATGTATTACTGTGTTACAATAACTGGCTACTTACCCTTTGGTAAGCTGTATAGAGTTTGGGCAAAACTGAACAGTATCAGATACAAAGGTACATTTAGATGCTTGATGAGGAATCAAACTATTGACAGGCACATCTTTCTCTCCTGAAGGGCTGATGTGAAGTATTTAGCCAATTTTAGATAATCAAGTACTTTATTTCTTAAGAAACACTAGTAAGTATAAAATTGTATGGAACTGAATACAATTTCATTTTTTCTTTTAATATATCCTGGTCTACAATTTACAATAAGAATAGACAAAAGAATTGTTTTTAAATAACTTGAAAATATTCAAATTTAATAACCTCTCTGCTGCCAGGCCTCTTCACCCAGAAGGTTCAAATTATGAATATCACAATAATTTTGGTATATTCACTCTTTCAGGACAGGAGGAGGGCTACCAAATAAAAACAGGAAGCCATCAGAGGCTTACAGGAACTAATCACCTTTTCAAAGTGTCTCTTAAGTCAAGCTGATTCCCAAAGGCAATTAAAAACCACTGTATGTATGCATATAAATATATTTCAAACAATTATCTCCTTTTATGCCTCAGTCTGCTGCAAAATGAGATTTAGATTATAAAACTTTAAGATTTCCTCCAGTACTAAAATTATGACTAAGATTTTATTAATTTGTTCTAAAGCTTACTCTATACACCCATCCTTTGGGAGTTCATCTGTTTAAGCTGTCTTTTTTTTCCTAAAGAAAAGAAAAATCATCAAATGCTATTGGACAGTTTTTGACATCTTAAGGTCCTCCACAAACCTTAAGAACTTTATAACATTAAGTTCTCATCCTGATCCTACAGAATATGGCTGTTGAAAACTATACAAAATAGAATCATAAGGGGGGAAAACTGAGGAGAGAGGATAAAAAGATGCATAAATAGAAAGTCATGAGAGACAGAAAAGACAACATAAATAAGACAATTCCTTTTTTAAAAGAAATTTTAAAAAAACACGTCTTTCAGTTTTATTTCACCTATACCTCCCAATGAATTTATCATTTCTTCCACTTTCAGAAAGTTATTTCTTATATCAAAAAATTAAATATAGGGATAAGAAGGGGATAGTTCAGCAAAACTAAACCAAAATATTGAAAAGGTCTGACAACATCTTCAAATGTCCATACTGGCACCTCTGCAAATAAGGGGTATGTCAAAAATATTCTATGTTAAAAAGGATTATGGGGAAAAGACTAACAGGAGTAACTGAAAGTAATTTTAAAATTCAAATCCTAGATATTGTGTGTGTGTGTGTGTGTGTGTGTGTGTGCGTGCATGCGTACATGTAGACCTAGTGAGACAGACGGAGAAACAAACCAAAAGACCCAAAGAGAAAGAGACATAACAGACACAGAGGCAGTGCCCCATAGAGAGAAACAGACACACTGAAAAACCCAGACAGAGAAAAGTGGAGTGAAGAGAGTGTATGGTTTTATGTAAATTCCTTTTATAAATGTGGCCTGAAATCCAACAAGTACTACCAAATCCATTTCGGAAGCACTTTTAAAATCCCTGCACCCTATCTGATCCAGATACAGAATCTTAGATCCTATCAGAGCTCAGTAGAGTTAAACGATGAGGAAAAAATTAGAGTACATGCAAGGATAAATGATAGAAAGTATACAAGACAGCAATACTGCCTTTGTATATTTAAAAAAAAATGAATTTTCATCTAAATACATGTCGAGTCACTGCACTAT
>NC_058131.1:406980259-407029489 GCF_016433145.1 Gracilinanus agilis | reverse complement strand
AGAGAGAGAGAGAGAGAGAGAGAGAGAGAGAGAGAGAGTTAGAACACTAAAGCAGATGTCCAGATAACTGAAGTCCCTTATCCCCACTATATCATGTGCTAGGCTTGTGGTCTATTTCCTGAACTCCTCATCTATTTCCTCCTTTTTGTCCAGATGGTGTGCAGTATGTTCTGATGACAATATCACTTGTTTCTCTCTCTATTGATCTTCTACCAAATGCTTTCTCCAAATGCTTCTCCTCAATGGTTCCTGATTTTCCTCACATAATTATATATTCTTGATATACAATAATTCTCCATAGCCTTCCTCTCTTTTATTTATTTTGTTTTTTTTTTGGTGTGATACAGACTTAAAGTTATATTTTAGTCATGCAATGATCTACACAGTCAAGTTTACTATTCTATGTTAGTATTTCTTGTTCATTTTGCTTGTTACTCATATTTTTGTACTTTATTATAGATACTTAAGTCGATAAGTTTTATTAGTAGTCCTTTCAATTTTGTTTACTGTGAATCAATGGAGATATTTATGGTTATTCTTATTTCTACAATGTAGCTATTTTCTATTGTATCTAGTTTTAAAAATTAGTGTAAGTTATTCTCTCTCTCCTTTTATATTTTTGGTATAATACTCTTTTAGTTAGATTTGAAAGATTCCAGATAATTGGAAAATACCTAGTCAGTTGTAGCACTTACCCATTCTATATTTTTCATCTTTGGAAATTTCTGTGATTTAAAATTAGTGTCTACTGTAATGAAATACTAGTTAGTTAATTAAGAATTGATTAGGAAATTGGGCTAATTAGTAAGGTCTCTTATAAGAAGATCAACCAAAGGGAGAGAGGATTTGAAGATTTTTTTAAACCCTTAACTTCTGTAGGTGGAAGAGTGGTAAGAGTGGGCAATGGGGGTCAAGTGACTTGCCCAGGGTCACACAGCTGGTGAAGATTTTACCTTAAGAAACTAATTGGAATCCTCATGAAATTCCTTAAGGAATATTCCCAGAGAGGATAACCCAAGAATGGCAGTTAATTTTCAATATTCCCAGCAAAGCATCTCTGGGAATATATTCCTTGAGGAACTTCATGAGAATTCCAGTTAGTTTCATAAGGTGAAATCTTCAAATCCTCTCTCCCCTAGTTGGAGATCTTATAAGAGACTTTGCTAATTAACCCAATTTCCTAACCAATTCTTAATTAACTAACTAACGAGTATTTCATTACACTCTGATTCCTGTTACTTCTCCCCAGTCTCTCATTTCCATTCATTTCAGCCCTACTCTTTCTTTTCTTTATTCTTCTCAGTCCACCCCTTCCATCATATTCACTTGAATCCTTAATATTGTGAATATAGCTTCAGTTCCCTCTTCCTTATCCTTACTAATAAGGGTAAAAATATTCCTGGAGCTGGAAATCAGGAGGAAGAAAGGTAAAGGTGAGGATGAAAGGCATAGTCCAGCTTTTAAAGACTTCCCAATATGGACAGCATCATATGAAAAGGGTATCAGCTAAGAATTGAATGTCATCCATGATGTAACTGACCCAGGGAATTTTAGAACAAGAGAGAGATTAAAATGGCATTGTGAAAGGTCATAGAGGATCCCAACTCTGACATATACTCCAGAAAAGCTCTCTCTATATTTTATATTATTATATAATTATCAAGAAATCCACAGATCAGCAATAGTAAATCATTTTCATACATTCCAGGACAAAAAAAAAGACAGAAGCTTATAGTCACTGAAAGAGGTAACTAACCAAGGAATCTGGCACATATTTAGATAAACAGGTCTGAAACAAGGCAGAGCTCTGACTGAGGTGACCCAAGTTCACTGACTTACTCTATGAGGCTGAGAAGACCCCAGTGCTCTGACTGCAGCACTCTGTCCAGAGAAGCTATAGGATGACCAGAAGCCCGGAATGCTCCAGTTGGTCATATTCCAGAGGCCCCTGGAGCTCTTAATCAGGGATATTGGGGTGGGAGGAGATAAGGGATTGGAACAGAGACAAAGCTTGCCAGGGTTCTGAGCCCAGCCATTTGGAGGTAGAGAAATCAGTGATAGTAAATTGGAGACCTTTCCCTAATTTAGGGCATTTGCACTTGATAACAGCTCAAGATGGGAGATTACAGTGTTAACTGTATCCTCTGACTAAGACAGTCAACAACTATTCAGACTGGACAACATCCTTTTTCCTTACAGGCGCCCTTTGTACAATTGTCTCTGGCCAGGGCACCCATGTTATTGTGAAGAAGGTCTAAGGCTGTGTCTGTTGCACAACTGATGATATGCTGCTGCTTAGGTATGATTTGGGATTAGAAGAGAAAATGTCAATGCATTGTCACATGACTGTATAGGGCACAGAGTTGGAAAAAAAAGAACTCTGGAGAGGAGAGATTATGTTTTTGTTCTTTGAGAGGGGACACATATAGTTCCAGCCTCTCTTTGGGACTGACTTCAGACATGTGGCACAAGAGAAAGAGAGATGTTGGAAGCTATGGATATGCAATGGAAATTGGCTCCTTGACATGTCCCTGATTATCCATTTATCTCCCTAGAGATTTTGGGACATTCCCCTTGGATGAGATTGAGACCTCTCTCTCTTGGTTGAGCTGAGATCTCAGCTTTTTCTGACCTAAAGTGTTCATTGCTCTTATTCTAATCTGTAATGGATTAATGTTTGCCATCTGCTTGCATAGATGAGTATACTAGTTATTCACTATTGGTCCTAGTCTTCTGTATAGCCAGTGTTTAGCAGGAAAGGACTAAGTTGGTGGATATAAGCTTGGAACAACCCTTCCCCTGGACCCATGAGCAATTAGGAAAGTGGTTTTTGTTTTATTTTGAACCAAAATCATGTCTCTAAACCACCAACATTTAGGAGAGGAAATAGCTATACTCTTACTCCTCTTTTGGAGACTAAAAAGATAGACTGGCTAATCTTATGATCCTTTCTCTTTTCATTCTCAAGGCAGGAATTATAGATTCATTTGAAGAGGGAGGGTCAATATTCCAGAGATTTTTATCAATACTTCCTGTGAATGGTGTTGGACAACCCATGAGGACATATATAACCTATAAGGACAGCACACATCTTACATTTTGAAAGGTGGGATATGAGTCAAATGCTTCAAGCCTAGCCCATATCTTTGTCAAAAAAAACAAAACCCAAAGGGGTCATAAAGCTTCTCACCTTTGAAGCTAAAGGTAGGGAGCTACCAATTAGTCAAATTTCTAGTATGGAAGAAAAGGAAAGAGTACCAGGTAGTAGGAGGTGGAATACATATCTTTTGCATAACATAATCTTTTCAGAAAGGCCTCAGATGCAAAAATTGCAATTCATTTAAGTGTCATGATGTCTAGGAAAAAAAATGGAAAATGGGAATTTAGATTGTGTGAAAAGTGAGACTGGTGTTACAGATTTGGAAGTTGTGGTGATGGAAGCTGCATGAGTGCATGAGATTGCCTAGAGAAAGAACAGAGAAAGAGAAGAGGAAAGAGAAAGCACATGGTGGCAAAAAGAGTATTGGAGCTAGGCCTCAGTACATACAATTCACAACAGTCACTATTAACTAAGTACCCATGTCTCTGACCTTGGGCCTGGCATTTCCTTCTGGTCTTGAATTTTTCATGGTCAAATAGAGGAGCAAGTATTTACATGTAAGTGTTCTCTTCTTGCTCTAATAATCTGTGATTTTGTGATTTGCAGGGTATAAAGGACAGAGTCTTAGGGAATTTCTATGTTACAGGAATAGAAGAAGAAAAATGGAATATGAAAGAGAGAGGCGCAGTAAACATAGTAGCAGGATGAAATCAACTATTCTATCATAGGAGGGAGCCACAAGGCTAGGCAACTTCCCTGAAGAGAATGATTTACACAAGAGGAAAATGCACCCCTCCTGGCTTCAATCTGCCCCATATTCCACCCTTCACTAGGATTATCCAATTGCTCAGTCAGACAACTTGATTATAAAGCAATTAGTGCTATAGTTTGACTGTGGAAAAATGCAACCCAAGGGCTGTTGAGTATCACATTTGTTTGAGTTTACCCATCCCCCAGTACTCACATATTCACCTTTGTTTATTTTCCAGGGAAGCTAAACAAACCATTGACATTACACAGTCTGTTGCCAGTCACTATAAAAATATTTTTTGCGGGTCAGAAAACTGCACAAAAATATTTTCACAGCCAAAAGGCTGCTGGATATTGTTTACAAGATAGGAATTTGGAAATGTTGCATCGAAAAGAACTAATCACATGATAGTAATGACCAAGTATTGCTAAAACTGTAAATGGTACAAATGAGAGAGGACCAGGTTTGAGTCAGAGGTTTTGGGTTTGAATCCTGACCACTTTCTTCTTTCCCCATCTACAAAATGAAGGAGTTGGATAGATGTCTCCTGAGCTTTCTTCAAGCTCTAGATCTATTATCTTAAGATGCACAGTCACAAAAATATGATCATACTCCATGCTTGTGTGATTTTAATATCATTGTCAGTTGTAAATTACTTTTCAGAAAACAAAAAACATATAAACATCTTTATAGGGATTGTTTGAAATAGTTTTCTTTGTGTTTATACACAGTTTCCACTTGCCCATGAAAAAGAATTTTAGTATTATAGAATGTTAGTGGTGGGAAAGAGAAAATCCAATCCCAAAAAAACATTTAAGAACTTACAATGTGCTAGGAACTGTGCTAGCTACTGAGGATACAATTAATAGAAAGACAGTCCTATTCCTAAGGACCTTTGCAGTCTAAAGAGGGAGAAAAACACATAGAAAGAAGTGTGTGGGTACTGGGGGCATCTTGTTTCATGGAGAGCAGCACATGCAAAGTGGAAGAAACTGAGAATCTCTGCCCTTCTCTCTACAAAATAAGGCATTTGGAGGATCCTCTAGCTTTCCAAACAGAGGGGAAAAGAATGTGGGGAAGTGGTGTGGATCGGGGCTTGATTTAGCTTTATGGTGATGAGATTCATGGTAATGAATTTACCTTGAGAGGGGCATCTTCTTTGGTAGAATTGAAAAACCAGTCAGAGTAGTAAATACTGCATGGAGAACCTGACAAAGTTGAGGGACCAGGGGAATCAAAGATCATTTTGAGCTCTTCCATGTTGATACATGAGGAGATTATATGTCATCTTCCAAGAGCAAGTAAGGATTATCTCCTGGAATGTCAGCACAATGTCTAGCTCATATTGCGACTGTCTTCTGATGACTGGCTAAGAATCAGCTCCCTATCCTGGTGGCCTATAAAGGTGAGCTGTTGGTTCTCTTGTGCACTCTTACACATGACAGTGGTGGATATGGCCTTACATGCCACAGCTGGCACCTCTGTGTAATCTGGAAATCATTAGCAGATGCCAGTAATGCTGATGAGGGCTTCAGCTTCTCTTCCACATTCTCTTCCAAAATACAATACAATAAACATTTATTAAGGGCTGATTATGTACTGAATCTGGACTAGGTTGACCACATGTATTTACTGTCTTAAAAGACTGTAATAAGACACTAATTTTGTTATTGTTCAGTTATCTCAATTGTGTCCAACTCAGTGACTCCATTTGAGATTATCTTGGTTAAGAACTTGAATGGTTTGCCATTTCCTTCTCCAGCTTGATTTATAGATGAGGAAATTGAGGCAAACAGGGTTCTGTGACTTGCTCAGGGTCACACAGTTTATAAATCTTAGAAGTCAAATTCCAACTCAGATTCCAACTTCCTGATTCCAAGTCTGGCACTTTATACACGGCACCATCTAGCCGTCTTGTCCCACCAAGGTTATAATAGATATATCTATTATATAATAGTATGTAAAAACTGAGGTAAATAGAAAAGCTAATGAACAAAGAACTTTGGAAGGTCCAAGGGAGAGAGATGACTGGAGACATCAGGAAAGAAATCCTGGAGAAGGATATTCCCTGGGATAGTCTGGGGATCTAGGGAGGACAAGAGATACTTTGGAGACAGAGGGATCAGGAAAGGTCTCATGTGAGTGGCATTTGATCCAAAGTCTCAAGGAAAATAGGTATTCTAAGATATGGAGATGAGGAAGGAATGCATTCTAGTCATGTTGGATAGCCTGTGCAAAGGCAGAAAGATGTAACAGCAAGATCAGTTAAGCCTATCCAAAGAGTGAGTGAAAGGAAGTAAAGTATAATTTTGAAGGGACTTCTTATTCCTAGTATATCACATGAAGAAAAGGGATTATTTAGCAAAATATTAATTTATAGCAAATAGATTTCAGCTCAATATTAAGAAACTTCTAACAATTTTTGTTATTTAATCATGCAGTGGAATGTCTTAAGTGCCATCACTGAAGGTTTCCATTAATCAGGATACAACTGGAAGATTTTTATGTAATTTGAGTGGTTTAACTAGTTGATCATCAAGGCCCATCCTATGATTCTAAAACTACTTATTATCTGCTTTCAAATATTTTTTGTTGTTCAGTTTCTTTAGTTGTGTTTGACTCTTCATAACTCCATTTGAGGTTTTCTTGGCAAAGATAATGGGGTGAGTTGCTACTTCCTTCTCCAATTCATTATAAAGATTAAGAAATGGAGGCAAAAAGGGTTAAGTGACTTGTCCAGAGTTACACAGTTGCTCTGGATTTGTACCCAGGTCTTCCTGACCCCATGCCTGGCACTCTATCCACTGTGCCACCTAGATGCTCCCAGATTTAAAACAAAACAACTAGTTAACTTAAGAATCCTTCCTTTGGGATTTTAGGGTAAAGCTGATCTGGTAGAATATTCTTAAATTTATATAGTTCTTTAATTCATATCCTCCCCAAAATGTTTACTATTGCCATGGAAAACCCATGGTTCAATTCCTTGGAAACTATCATTTTGCTGCCATAGAGCAACTTTGGTAATTATAATTCCTGTGAGATACATGTCTATTTCATAGGAGAGGAAATTGTAGCTCACTAGGATTATGACTTACTGTAAGGTCACATAGGTAAGTGTTGGAACCATGATTGGAACTCAGATCTCCTTGTTTCTTTCTACTTTACCATGGCCTCCACATGGGTCACTTGCTCAGGGGATATATGTCTCCAATTTTTTTTAATTGTTGTTTTTAGTCCGGACTTCTGATTCCATGAGTGTGGGGAGCTTCTTTCATGGATATAAACCTATAACTTGTTTTTTAGAATTTTGGCATATGTAATATATATTTTTATAATTATATTTTATAATTTTAGGAAGTTGACTAGAGCATGTATTGCCCATGGCTACACATCCAGACTGTGACAAAAGTAAGATTTGAATCCATGTCTTTCTATTTTCAAGGACAATTCTCTATCTAATACTAAAAATTGCTTATTGTGCATGCTCGAGTGGCGCCAAAAAAAAAAAAAAGGATTTTATTTCAATGCCGCTGTTTTCTATCCTTTCTGACACACATCATCAGTGAGAAAGGCAACTCCACAAAAAGAGTAACACACCACATTTTCATTCATCACACCAAATCATTTCTCTAGCTCATTCTGCATATTACCTTCATGTAATCATACACCCCTGACTCATACATCATGGAATTAGCAATCCTACATATGGGATAAATGGAGACTAAATAAAATGCCAGAAAGAGGATATTGCCTTTTAAATAAGGCATGACAGCTGTGGAAAATATTATGTCCAAATAGAATTCTTATAATGTGATGTACATTAATTTTTTGAGAATCCTGAATGGGTTACTTGGGATACTTCCTAAGATTTTATTTTATCATGAACTGAATGTATTGAAATAAGACTATAATCTTATTGTGTTCTGACCTCTGTTTTTATAGCTTTGTATAAATAGCAGTTACCATATTAGATGGAGAAATGTTTACAGAAAGAAGAAATAAAAACAAACGGATTTACTGTGTTGTAAGAAACTTGAAACTGGCCCAAAGGCAAAGCCTGGGTTTTGTATTTTAGAGGTCTTTCCTTGATGGAATTAGACAGTTTGGACATGACAGAAACAAAGAGGTTGGGGCCACATGATTCTGCTTCATTGGGAGAGGTTTCCAATTGGGAAAGGTAGAGAGAAAACTTTCCCTTTCCCAGTACCTCTGAGGAGCCTCAATCTCTGGACAAACTTATCTCTGATATATTATCCTGGTCTTATTTTGTTTTCCAAATCAAAGTTCCTCCCTTCTTTTCCTTCCCTCCTTCCCTCCCTCCTTCTCTCACCCCTCCCTCTCTCACCCCTCCCTCCTCTCATTCCCTTCCTTCCTTCCTTCCTTCCTTCCTTCCTTCCTTCCTTCCTTCCTTCCTTCCTTCCTTCCTACC
The DNA here is from genome assembly GCF_016433145.1 of Gracilinanus agilis. Classification (NCBI taxonomy): domain Eukaryota; kingdom Metazoa; phylum Chordata; class Mammalia; order Didelphimorphia; family Didelphidae; genus Gracilinanus; species Gracilinanus agilis. The sequence goes on along the minus strand of NC_058131.1, from coordinate 407,021,209 downwards.
NTTTTCCTTCCCTCCTTCCCTCCCTCCTTCTCTCACCCCTCCCTCTCTCACCCCTCCCTCCTCTCATTCCCTTCCTTCCTTCCTTCCTTCCTTCCTTCCTTCCTTCCTTCCTTCCTTCCTTCCTTCCTTCCTTCCTTCCTGTCTTCTATTATCTCTTTCCTAGATCTTATAAAAGGGGCTTAATAATATGCCTAAATTTTCAAAATTTGTCCATAGTTTATGTAGTATTGGAGTTGTTATTTAAATATTTGGTAGAATAAGTTATAAATTCTTTTTGTCTATTTTTTTTATCCCCTAGAGAGTTCATTATGTCTTGTTCAGTTTCCTTTTCTGAGATTACATCAGGATTATCTATTTCTAATTTTGATAATCTATGTACTTTAAATATTTATAAAAATCATATATTTTAAAACATTTTGTTGACATGATGGGTATATAACAATTCTGATATTTATTTTTTCTGTGGTCATTTTTTATTTTGTTAGATTATTTCTCTATCTTTCTGTGCCTTTCTCTTAAATTTACTTAGTTAGTGTTATACCTAGATTAATGTTCTTTTAAAAACTACTTTCAGTTTTATTTATCATATGGTTTTTTCAAATTTATTTTTCTTTCATGTTAAAGATTTTTGATTTATGCTTGTTATTAACTTTTTGGTTTTTTTAAACTTGCATGCCCAGTTTATTAACTGATCTTGAGCAAGCCATATATCATAGTCCTCTTTATCCTAAAAGACAGGGATAGCAATTGATTTAGTCCTACACCCTCATTTAGAGTGGAGAGAACTGAGGCTCAGAGAGGGAAAGGTCACACAGCTAATTAGTGGCAGAAGCAAGATTATAACCAAATTCTACTGACTGCTGGTCCTATGATCCTTCCACTCTAATGCTTCTCTGGCCCTCATTTCTCCTATTAAAAGCAGCTGGGTGCTACAGTGGTCAGCGTGCTGGTCTCAGAATCTAAAAGACTTGGGTCCAAACCTGTCACAGACACCAGCTGCATGACCATATGCAAATTACTTAATCTCTCCCAGCCCCAATTTTCCCCTCTGTGAAATGAGGGTAATAGCATCTATCTCTTAGGATAATTGTGAAGATCATATGAGATAACACAAAGTGGTATACCATAATGTGTTAATATTGTTCAGTTGTTTAGTCTTGTCCGACTCTATGTGACTCTTTGAATTTTGTCCATGGTTTTTTTGGGGCAAAGATACAGGAGTAAAGAACTATTTTAAATTTCAATAGCTTAAAACTGCACTAAGATTTTTGGAATATTTTGACCTATCATTATTATTCTTTAACATTTCCTATTAGAGCTGCCCTGCTAATAGAATAATAGAAGCTAAAAAAAATGTATTAATGGAGTCATCACCATCCATAGGGATTTAGAGGAATTGCTTATTTTGGGAAAGCCTGAATCCTATCTGGAGCTTTCTTCTTCCCTTAGATTGTGAATTCTTAATTTAAAGTATGTATTTTTTTAAATTATAAAATTCTACCGTGCTGTAAGAAATGATGGATTGATTGGTTTTAGAAAAAACCATAGAAAGACTTGCATGAAATTATATAGAGAAAAAGGAACAGAACCAAGAGAATGTTGTGTACAGTAATAACTTTTTGAAGAGTAATTGTGTGAATGACTAAGCTATTCTGAGTAAGAGGATCATTTGTATCAGCTACGAGGGGTTTATGTAGGAAAATGCAATCTACTTCTAGAGAAAGAGCTGATATATGGAAGTAAGTATGGTCACACACACATAATGTTGGTCTTCCCTAAAGTGGGATTGGGAGGGAGGGAGACAACTTGGAATTCAAAATGTTAATAAATAAATTGTAACAAATTTTTATAACTTTGACATACTTGGTTTCCTTTGTAATCCAATGCATTTCCCCCCGTCTTTAAAAATATTATTCTGAGGTGTCCATAGCCTGTCAAATGGGTCCATGACACAAAAAAGGTTAAGATCCTCTGCCTTAGAGCCTTATGGAACAGCAAAGGAAACCCTTAAGAGAAGCCTCAGAATTCACTTTTCTTATTGTTGCTGTTGTGATTCACCAAATTCTGAACTTCTTTCTCCATGTTAGAAAAAAAATCTCTAAAGATAGGCCAATCTCTCCAGAACAGCTGTTGTCTCTATTATATTACATCTCTAAATGCTCTCCTCCAGGGATGGGAATTCATAATTCCAGGAGACTATTTACTTTAAGAAAGTTTTCGTTGTTAGGGAATTTTTCCTCCTATGAAGTCTAATCCTTCTATTTGTAACTTCTACCCACTACTCCTAATTTGTCTTCTTGGGCCACGCACAAGTCTTGTTCCTTTTTTATGAGGCCATACTTTAAATACTTTCAGAGATAGATTGTTTCCCTCTTAGGATGAATCTTCTCCAGGTTAAACATTCTTACTTCTTTCAATAGAGCTTTGTACAACAAGGTCTCCAATTCCCTCGCAATATTGCTCATTATTCTCTGGACATACTACCTTGTTAATGACCCTCCTAAAATGTGCCCAGAACAGAACTAAACACAGTATTCCAGATACATGCTAACTAGGGCAAAGGACTTTAGGGTTCTCACCTTCCTCAGTCTGGACAATATACCACTCAATGTAGCCTAAGCATGCATTTGTTTGCAGACCTGACTCATGTTCAGCTTGTGGTTGGCCAAAGTTCTGGAGCAGAACTGCTTAAATTTGCTGGGACTTTCTCACTTTGAATCAGTGGAAGCAGGAGAAATGACAAGCTATGTCTTCTAACTTTCCTTTGTCTTTTGTTTCTAGATGGCTAATCCATCACTCAACATCCAGCTAGTAATCAACAGAATACTTTAACTGCAAATATCTCACTTTCACTGCTGCTTGGTTATCTATGTCAGGGGAAGCCAGTGTTTCTCCCACCTATTAATTCTTGATGTATAGTTAATATTAGCAGAGCAGACTGTGGTTTGGGGAAAAAAAAAGCGTGACTGTGTAGAAAACAAAGTCATAATCTGCCTCATCAGGGAAGGGATAGAAGTAATGGTTCTCATTGGAAATCACAATCATTTTGGAGACACTTTGCAATAGTATTTCTAAGCCAGATCAAGTAGATAAAGTTAAAGAGATTCTTAAGGGTGACAGAGACAGAGAAACAGAGAGACAGAGAGGCAAATGGAGAAAGAGAGTCACAGAGCACAGAGATAGAAAGTATAAGACAAAGTGATAGAGAAAAAAGACAGAGAGGGAGACAGACAAGTAGAAAGAGACAAAGATTTTACAAAATGACCTAAAGGTGTCTAGATTTAGGAGAATAAATGTGCAAGTCAGTCCAGACTTGAACTAAGGGGCACATAGTTGCGTGTGCTACATGGGTCTTCTTTTCTGGACCCTTCCCTGGTTTTTACATGAAATTCCCCTCATTTTCTAATATATCCATTCTTGGTTGTTTCCCATTCTTTATCATTATTACAGGCTGTAGTAATAGTCATGAGAGGACAATTACCATTACCAATGCTTCTAACTTACCGATGGGTAAGGATTTATATAAAAAGGCACCCCATATTACTTACACAGTAAGCTTTAGAGGATCCCATTCTGCTTGCTCAACAAAGTGATCTTTAAATCTTGATGATGGTACTTCTATGACCTCTGTAGTACCCCTTGCCCACTTCCAAATTCCTATAGAAGTATTGTGAGGGTAGCAATGCATCACTTAAGGTACTCATCTGTCATTCTTCTTGCTCTTTTATTTAATGTCTCCTTTGTATAGATGGAAAACATTTTGCAAATCTAAAAGCCTTATATAAATATTAGTCTCCCTTACAAGCCGTCTTTGTTAATGTGCAGCAGACTGCTTATACCCATCATGAATGTCTCTAATAACTAGTCTAATACTCAGTGTAGACTGCCTGTGACTGAATAGAAGGTAAGTCTGTCAATAACACTAATGAAAAGACGAGTTTATGATCTCCTCTACAGCAAATGTTAGAGCTAGAACTACTACAAAATCTCTGCATATGCCCCAGTTTATTACTTTTCCAGGATAACATTCATTTTTTTAGCAGGGGGCCCTTGAAAAAATATTCTTTTGCCTAAAGGAATGACTTTAATAGCGGGAATTTCAAATACCATAACAAGTCAACAGAGGAGTTATTTAGGGTCAGTGCCCCTCACATCATACCATCAGGCTGGCCTTAAGGAATGTGACCATGATTTTCAGTTTAACTTAAGTTTTGATTTTTAGTCAAACCTCCCAATATTGTTATAGAATCATAGAATGTTAGAGTAGACATAGGCCTTATAACATTGATCTTTCCAACCCTAAAACACATTATTTTTCTATGCTAATAGAGCATAAATTTTTAGATCTGGCAGGGGCTTTACAAATAATTTAATCCAAGTGCCTCATTTTACAGGGGGAAAGTAAGGCAGAGAAAGAGCATATGAATTTAAGCAAATTCTTACAGCAATTTAATGATAGAGCTGGGACTAGAACTCAGACTTCTAATTTTTGCGTCAAGTGTTCTCTATTACATCACAGTGAGCTTCCTTCCTTCCTTCCTTCCTTCCTTCCTTCCTTCCTTCCTTCTGTCATATTCTTCCTTTTCTTACCAGAATCTAGACTGAACTCAAACATACTACCCAGCAGGGAAAGCCAGTATATTTTCATTGAATTATAGAACCAAGTGGGTCTTTCCTTTGCTTCTATTTTGGAGTTTAATAATCACTAGTAAAATTGCTACCCTTAAATGAAACCAGTGCTAAACTCCCAGCACCTCTGCCTTGAGGTTCTTGCTCATCCTCTTTTAGTTTCAAGAGCCTGATGGAGTCAGAGACAAAGATTTCATGTCATTTCTGCTAAGCCTTTCATGTGTGGGATGGTTTTAATTAAAAAGATCTCATCCCTAAATTACTGGGAAAGAGATTATAAGAAGCAGTTTCCAACCTGGGGCAGGCATATGGTAGCAGCTACAGAAGCTGTCTTGTGATTTGGGAGGCAGCACATGAGGCCTCATGTGTAACATTTGATCAAGTTATTATTTTCTCTTATTACACTTCAGATTACATTGGAAATATACAGGATGCCCACTTGGAAGCTGGACCAAAAATAGAGGTAATGAGGAAATGTCTGGCATATGTATGTGCACATGCAGTGTTCACCACAGAGTGCGGGGAGTATGTGCAGTGAGACCAGCCCCTTTTGGCCTTGGTGACTAAGAAGCCCAGAGGCAGATGTTGTTTATTGTGGTTTCTACAGGTTTGGGCCTCATTGGCAGCTATTTCAAAGAAGCTCTGACTGGGAATCAATGGTGGGGAAGAGGAGGAAGAAAAGGAAGAGGGAAGGAAGGAGAGAAGAAGAAAAGGAAGTAGGGAAAATGGAAAAAATGGAAGTTAGGAAAGTAGCATGAAAGGATATGAGTGTTTGCTGCCATGACAAAGTTAAAAACTGGGTCTGTCAGGTTTTTTCCTTTCTATTCTGGTGGTTTTAGTACTGGCTTCTCCAAGTACCTAGTATGAGGACAGGTGTTAGGGAGGAAAGAAAGACAGTGAACAAGGTGACAATTTCCCTGAGGAAGGAGGGAGGAGTATAACCCAAGGGCTGCTAGACAATAGCTGCCATTATCTATTTAGGGTGAAAATTTTTCACTTAATGTATTTAAAGGAAAAGTTTTCAATAGTGCATTTTAAGGAAAAGTTTTCATATAGTGCATTGAAACGTTGCTGAGTGGTGGAGATAAAGGGAGGGACTGGAAATGGCAGGGGGGAATAAGAAAGATTTCATCTCTGTTTCTAGGATCAATAAGTAAATAGAAGAATGTAGGTGAAGTGGAGTGTTTGGGTGCTAATCCTGGAGAGGATGTCCAGGGATGCAGTATTGTCTGAGGGAAGCAAGTCTTCAGTGAAGGTAAAAATTGGAGGAGGAAGAGATCAGGATAAATGGAATGGGAATTCTAGAGGGCATGGTGGAAGAAGTTAGTAGAGTTGAAGCAGACCTTGGAAGGTTAGGGTCAAAAAGGATGGGGATGAGCTAGTAAGTTTTCTCATTTTATTAACTATCGCTTTCTCAAATAAGAGAAGCATATGTAAGCCACAGTATAGAAAAGCAACAACAAAGCCTTAGAAGAGTATGAAACCAGATGCCCCCACTCTTCATGTGAGAAAGAGAGACACCACATTGACCTGGAGGCAGTGCCAGTGGAGGGATGGAGGAATACTGAATGAAGTTAGGAAGATGATGGAATCTTCCTTGCTCTACACTGCTGTTTCTAGATCCTCCCTTTATTTCCATCACTCAATCACTCAGCAACCTCATCTCCTTTAAATGCACCATATGAAAAATTTTCACCTTCCATGGATCATGGTGACTATTGTCTACCAGCTCTTGGGCTATTCTTCCTCTTTTCCCAGGGAATTCATCATCTAGTTCACTCTCTTCCTCTCTTCCTTAATACCTGCCCTTATATTGGAGACTTGGAGGAAGCCAGCACTAAAAATATCAAAGTGGGGAGGAAAATGGAATTGATGGAGGAGTTCTTGGCTGAAGTCAAGATGGAGCTTAAGAAATATAAGCATTGGTAGTGAAACAACAGAGGAGTTTCTAGACCAAGTTGTTTTGTCTTGTGTTCAAGTTAGGAACTCTGGAAGCTGGGGGAAATGAGGTAAAGAGACATCCTGGACATTGCTTTTTGCTGGTCTTATAAGTCATGCAGACTGTGCTGGAGAGTTCTGGATGGGGAGAAAAGTTAATTCTCCCATAATGTCAAGTTTTCTTTCTCTGCTTGTGGTGTGGGGAGGAGGATTCTGGTGTTAGCACAATACTATCAAGAGAAACAGTATAGAACCTCCAGAGAAGGTAGGGGTCACTGGAATAGTAGGTTGTTTGACTCTTTAGCACCTCAAATTCTTTTTCCACAATGTAGGGGAGCTCTGAACTCCAGGATAACAAAGAATTGATTCTGAAGCAGATTATGTAGGTCCTCGGGTGCTTGTGAGAGGGGAGTTTTCTTTGCTAGATAGGGTTTTGTTATGAACTTTTTCTGTATTTTTGTTTGTTTGGTCTACATTTTGTTAATCCAGCATTGTAAAAAAACTGAGGACAACAGAAACTGGCCAAATTCAGAATTTCCTAGGGGTAAATCTGAATTGGGGAATGAATCAAAAATGTAATTATTGAGAACTCTCCAAGAAAAGAATTTGGGCCTTTATGAGGCCAGAACTATTTTTTGTGCCAATATAGACTGTGGCTTAAAAAAAGGAAGGAAAGAAATAAGAAATGAGGGAAAGAAAGAAATGAGGAAGGAAGAAAATATGGAAGAGTGAAGGGAAAAAGGAAAGGAAGAAGGAAGAGAAGAAGGAAATTGGGAGTTGAAAAAGGTTGAAAAAAGAGGAAAAGGAGAAATAATTTCTGTTTATACTATACTTTAAGGTTTACAACATGTTTTCTTGACAAGGTAAGGATTAGGTTTGATAGGTAATTCAAATATTATCCCATTTTTATAGATGAAGAAAGAAAGGTAACATGATGTGCTCAAGGTTGCATGGGTACTGTTGGAGCTGAGCTTTGAGTGGTGGGGGGAGGGAAGGGAGAAGAAGAAGCTTTTAATTAAGTTTAGGAATGTTGGCTTGAATTCAGAATGAGAAAATTTTTTTAATGGATTTAAGGCATTGAATTTGTTCAACTGAAATGTCACCATGACCTCAATTTATAATGGTTACAGTGGAGATTTTAGCCAGTTTTCACTTAAACTGACATCTCAAGGCCGATAATTAGACAAGTTACTTAGTGTTGTGTATGGACAAACCACTGGACTAGGAGTCAGTAAATTGAAATTAATGATAAAAATTTTATTTCACAGTTTACAAAATATTTTCACGGTCATTATATCATTTGAGTCTCAATAATCCTGTGAGGCAGACAGGGCAGGGATTATTATCCCCATTTTATAGACATAAGTAATTAGGTTAGAGAGAAGTTATGGGTGACTCAGGGTCACACTGCTGGTAAATGATATGAGTCCAAACTAGAATGTGTCTTTTGAGTCCTAATCTAGTCTTTTGTTACTAACTATATGTGTGAATTTAGGCAAGCCTGTCATCTCTCTAGGACTCAATTTTCACATCTGTAAAATGAGGAAGTTGAATTACATGATATCTAAGGTAATTTCAAGCTGCAAAGTCCTGTGATTCCATATTCCAACTCAATGTGGGTGGAGCGGGGGATGAGAATTCTGTGGAGTCCTGATGTAGCTGTGTATCTAAAGATTTCTTTAGTGGTGTAGAAGGTACTTTAGAGATTATTTCTCCCCCACCCCCAACACTCTCTCTCTGTATCTGTCTCTCTGTCTCTCTGTCTCTCTGTCTCTCTGTCTCTCTCTCCATATATATATATATATATATATATATATATATATATATATATATATATATATATAGTCTTCAACAACAACAACAACAAAAAAAAATATATAAAATATATATTTATAGTCCTAGCTTTGCCTCTAACTAGCTTTGTAATCTTAGGGAAGTTAGGGAAGTCATTTGGTTCTTTAGGGACTCGTAAAGTAGTGAGGGGATTCAATTAGATGATCTGAGGTCTTTAACAGTTCTAATGAACAATAAACATATAGGTGTTCCTCTTCTCTAACCCGACCTCACTCCATGTCACCCTCTAAGCTTATGGCTGATTTATTCTTTTGTCCAAAATTTTCACCATTAAAATATAGAGTCCTGAGGACTACAGAGACCAGCAAATCTATATCCAAATTATACTTTTCTGACAAAATGTTCATTCAAACACCAGAATCTATTCTGGGAAGCTATAATAAAAAATATTTAATTCTATCTCTCTATCTGCCTCTGTCCTTTTCTCTCTCACTCTCTATCTATTTCCATCACTTTCTCTGTGTTACTTTTCCTCTGCCTCTCTGTCTCTGTGTCTACTTGCCTGTCTTCAACAAAACACCTCAGTGTTAAATCTACTACTTTCTCTTCTCCAGGAATGTTCCTCAATTAAGTTCTTCCTCCTAATTGATGTACTAATAAATATTCTCAAAGTAATATGTGCCTATGGACAATAGCTCCTAAAAACAAAGTGAACAATGAAAATAAAGAAGGTAAACAGACCATGGGGAAAAGGCTATAAGTTCCCATGAAGGAGCCCAAGGGGAAAAAGGAGATATGGAATTATTATAGTCTTTTATTTGAACTTTGTAATATTACTTCAGGACACTGGTGAGTACACATGTTCCCGTGTATAGGAAAACATCTTCTGTACATACATATACTGCACTTAATATTTTAAAATAAAATACTATTTTCAATTATCAAGTATTTGTTTTTCTCTTCTCCTTATCCCTTACTCAATCAAAAGAAAAACTATATTTTTGTAATAAGCATAGTCAAGCAGAATAAATATCTACAGTGTCTATGTTTAAAAATGTTTAAAAATGTGTTTCATTCGGTTCATAACTTTTCTGTCATCAAGTAGGTATAGCATTCATTAGTATTGGTCCTCAGGAATCATGGTTGATTTTTTTGTTTGTCTTTATGATATCAATGTTATTAAAATAAATTGTTCTTCTGGTCCTGCTTATGTCACTGCATCACTTTATGCAAGTTTCCCCCACTCTCTCTAAAACCATCTCTTTCTTATGGCATGATAGTATTCTATTATATTGAGATACTACTATAATTTTTTCAGGCATTCCAGTTGGTGGAAAATCTCTCAGTGTCTAGTTCTTTGCCATTACCAAAAAAAAGCTGCTATAAATATTTTGGTATATATAGGACCTTTTCTTCTTGTCTCTTTGGTATTGTAGGCCATTTCCAAAATGGCTGGACCAATCCACCACTCTAGGAACAATACACAATATTTCGGTTTTCCCTCAGCCGTTCTAATTAGATTTGTTGTTTTCCTGTTTGATCAGCTTTGGAATAAAGAAGATATGGATTTAGAACCTGACTCTGACACATATGTGACCATGGGCAGTTCACTTAACTTTTAGTTGCCCTTGGACAACTCTTTAAGATGACAATTTGTTCATCTATATCAATAGAAGGTTTTCCCATAGCTTCATAGATGAAGTTGTCCACACTGACAAAATTATTGGTGGAGAGAGAGGGAGAGTGAGAGAGACACACACAGAGAGACAGAGACAGAGAGAGAGAGTGAGAGAGAGAGAGAAATCATATGTGAAATGGAGTTAGAGGACTTGGTTTGTTTTCCCAGTTCTGTTTCACTAAGTTACATTGGTAACATAATTTTCCATACCTGGGACTCAGTTTCCTCTATATCTATAAAATATAGGGATTAGACAGGATAATATCTAAAATTACTTCCAGCTCTAAAAACTATGTTTATATAATTCTTGGATGAATAGAAATACTTTAGTGCTTCTGGGATCCTATGGTTTTCTAGATGTAGATCTCCCTAGCTCTTGCATTAGATTTTTGCAAGTGTCTCATCTGACTGATGGTCATTCTCCAGTGGTTTTTGAGAGATAGACACATATTCTATTGCTGAGTCTAGACTTGAAGTATTTCCAACTTGGTAGGACCTGTCAAAGCTTTTATTCCACTGACAAAGCCTTAGAGAAGTAGTTACCTGTGCACCATTGATGGTGTGTCAGAGAAGGTCTCATGCAGGGCTTGAATGAAAGTAGTTACCATTTTAAAGGAAGAGATGAATCACAATTGATAAAATATATTCCTTATAACATCCCTGTGAGGCACTTAGTATTAAGTATTATCGTGCCATTTAAATAAATACTCAGGTTATTTGCCCAGGCTTACTTTGTAATACTTACATGACTCTGGGCAAGTTGCTTAAACTCAGTGCTCATGACTACATTCTAAGACTAAAAGTTGGAGAGAAGATTCTGACCTGCATTGGTAGAGGGAATTTTGGTATGTTAGAGCTCCTTCTCTCAATTAAATCATAGGTATAGCCTCTTTCCCCATTTTTCAAAGAGGAAAACTGAGAGTTAGAAAGGTAAAACAAATTATCCAAGGTCACATCAGGAGTAGGCAAGCAACCATGTCTCAGATCCAGATCTGAACTACCATCCATGGCAAAACATTGAAGAGGCCAAGTCTCTGTTACATAGAGAGATTGCTAGCTAGCTTAATGTTGGGTGATAGGTAAATAAATGGATAGATGGATAGATAGATAGATAGATAGATAGATAGATAGATAGATAGATAGATGATAGCTAAATAAGCAATTTATTAAGCTGCTGTTCTAAGCAGTACTGTGCTAAGAGCTGGGAGTACAGATATAAGCTCTTAAAAAACTTATATTTTAATAGAAGACAACAAAGTAGAGCCAGAAGGCAGTTATTGGTGTTGGTATTGGTGATATGGATAGTGATTCAAAGCCAAGAGTGGTTCAAAGGGCAGCATCCCATTCACACATGGGAAGAGAGTGTCAGTGATGGATTGAATGAAGTGCAGACAGCAGGGACAGAGCTTTCCAGGAAGTGCAGACTAATTTAGGCATTTCCCGGTAAAAGCTAAAATCTCCAAAATAGAATTGTTTGGGTTTAGAAGAACAGTTGTTGTGATTAATGGGGAGAAACCAAGAGAAAGCCCCAAAGATACCTTTCTGGGGAAACAGGAACACTGAAGTGACCATTCTTTCTAACTCGAGCATTTCATCTCAAATATTTAAAGTTTCTTCCTGATAAATTTGTTTTCTGTGACTGTCTTTCCAAATGGAAGAGAACTTGCCTGAGATAGTAAGGTCCTCTAAGGGCTCTTATTTTAGAGCCCTTATTATATGATGCTAACTTCAATCATCTTTGTATCACTAATAGGCCTCTTCACTGAAATCTAAAAGCATCGCCCAGATTCTGCCATCCATTTGTTCAGGCAATCAGAGTGTGTATCTTGGTCAGGGTCTATGGGTGGACAATGAGCTGGGTCCAGAGTTGAATAGGAGGAGGAGGAGAATGGGCTGAATGCCATTTGGGAAATGGCCCTGTGCTTTCACTGACCCCAAGCTATTCATTGACATCTAATCCCAACATTTCAGCAGTAATATTTTCCTCATGTGGCTGCATGTCTTGGAATTCTCAACATTGTTGTATATGGCTCTGTGTGCTGTACCTTAGGGAAGACCAATAAGGAGCATGTGGGGCATTTTTGTTCTCTACATATTTTACCGTGGCTCACGCCTGGACCCTCTGAGGCTTCAGAACCAGGGCATGGAGTACATCCACTACTGAATTCAATAACCTGTAACTAGGGAACATTGCTCAGCTTTGTGTATATTCACATCAGCACCTTGAAGGTCATTTTGTTCAAAATTCTCCTTCTACAGATGAGAAAACTGAGAAACAAAGAGAGGAGGTAACTTGCCCAAAGTCACAAGTAGTGGCAACTGGGTAGCAAAAGCAACTAGAACTCAGGTGTCCTGACTCCCCAGACAGTGCTGTGTCCACTACACCAAATGCTGGATGTCCAGCATGATGTTTTTTTTTTTTGATGTGCTTTTGTAAAACATCTGCAGGATACATGAATATGTAAGTAAATTGGGAAAAGACAAGAAAATAATGGAGGAGCTGGGTACTGACTTAAACTAGTCAAGGCTTCCTCAATAATTTGGTGTTTGGCATCAAGTGGATCATTACTTCTGCTAAGGGAATGGTTTGGGAGAATTAAGGACCCCTTTTCCCTACTCTTGTCCTGTTCCTTTCTCCCTCCCAGAAAGCATTTCCACAAGAACTCACAGCTGCAAACCACAAAGACAATATAGTATAATGGAAAAGAGAAAGAGTCCTTAAGTCAAAAAACATAATTTCAGGTTCCACTTATGATAGTTATTTGGCTCAGTGGGCAAGTAGCTTAACCTCTGAGTCTCAGAGCACTGGACTTGGAGAGAGAGAACCTGGATTGAACCCTAATTCTGCTAACTGTGTGATCTTGGGCTGATTATTTGATATCTCTAGGTGTCAGTTCATTCATTAATAAAATGGGAGAGTTGGATGAGATGACTTCTGAGAACCCTTCTAATTCTAAATCTAGGCTTCTATGATCCCCCATATTAAATGGGGTTAATAATATTTATACCACCTATCATATTGTGAGGAAAATGTGATTATTTTCAGTCACTAACCAGACATCAGGAAAACTAAAACTGGATGATAGTTCTCCTCCTGTTGGCTTTTTTTCTGCCTTTGAAATGGGAGCTAGGACGTCAAACATCTCCCCTGATGTTAGCCTACGGAGAGTCCTCTCAGACCTGTAATACTGAGAATCCTCTCTAGCAGGGGGTCGGATCCCTAGCGTCCCAGGGATTTGCATTTGCAGATGGGCCTTGTTTTCCTGAGCGAGGAGCCCAGATGGCAAAGCCAGACTCCATCTCTGGAAACTGCCACATTGCAATAAGGTCCTCTCTGAAATAAGTTGCAAGTGTCGCACGCTGCCCCTCCCCCCCAAGAGTCCAGTGATTAAAGAACACATTCAAAGCATGTTCAAAGTTGGAACAAATCAAAGGCAAAAAGAAAAATGCATAAAACCCCAGCAGTTTAAGTTTCATATTGGAATATCAAAGGAATATTGAAATATAGGAATATCAAATACCAATACTTTATTTTTTAATGTTTTGCATTTACAGACTCAATTTCAACAGGATGAAGTTCTCTCCCCTCACACAGCTATAATAAAAACTATATTGGTTTTAAAGGAAACAGATTGGCAACCTGGGCCATGGGTGTATTTGCCTTGTGCTTAGCTTAGAAGAATATAGTCTCAGAGAAAGATGTATATATTTGTTGAGAGAAAAGCTTGATTAAACACCTACTGCAAAGAGGAGGAGGAGGAGGAGGAGGAGGAGGAGGAGAAGTATTGTTCACCTCTCCATGGTGTTTTGTTATAGAGAGCACTTTAGTGGAAATCATCTTGGCTTTGGGATAGGGAGAGCTGGGTTCAAAATTCAACGTTGCCACTACTCAGTTTTTAACCTTGGGCAAGTCCTCCTCCTCCCCAAGTCACTGAATTGATCTGATAAAAACAACCCCTTGGTCAACTATTATCTGGGATATCTCTAACACCAAATCCTCAGCCCCAACATCTACTTCTCTCTTGGCCAACATCAAGTCTTTATTGAAAGATGGGACTCTAACCCTTTTCTCTCCCTGAGTTGGCATGGAAGAGCTTGCCCTGACAGCTATTATAATATGTGGTGACACTACCTATTCTATGCTATTTATTTAAACTATTTGAAAAATAATAACTCAGCTCTGTGTAAAATATTTAAAAGAAGACCCCATGACCTCTTTCCAGCAAACTTGCAGACTCAGAATTGAATGTTAGAAGGGACCACAGATGCTGTGTGATTCAACTTATTTCCAAATTAATATTTAGTCTTTTCAGTTGCATCCTATCCTCTCTGACCCTGTTTGGAGTTTTCTTGGCAAAGGCACTGGAGTAGTTTGCCATTTCCTTGTCTAGTTCATTTTCCAGATGAGGAAACTGAAGCAAATAGGGTTAAGTGACTTGCTCAGAGTCACATAGCTATAGTAAGTGTCTGAAACTGGATTTCAGCTCAGGTCTTTCTGATGCCAGACTCATCACTCTATTCATTGTGCTGCCTAGATGCCTCTCCCCAAAAGGAATACCCCCTATATTACCACTTGATCATTCATCTTTTGTTTGAAGGCCTCCAAAGAGGGACAACCCACTCTCTAAGAAGTCTACTTTAGTCTGGGATAACTCTAATTGCGAGGAAGTTTTTCCTGATAAGAAGTCTATATTTGCCTCATTACTTTCCCCCCATTGTTCATGGTTCTACCCTCTGGGGCCAACCAGAACAAATCTAATGTCTCTTCCATATGACATTCCTTCAGGTATCTGACAATAGCTATCATGTCTCCCCACTTCCTACCAGGCTTCTCTTCTCCAGGTTAAACATCCCGAGTTCCTTCAAATGATCCTTTTTTTTGATATGAATTCAAGGTCCCCCATCATTCTGGTTGCCCTTGTCTGGATGTTTTTGAGTGACAGTGTCACGACTTCAGAAACCAAGCCTAACCAGTAACCAAGTGAGTACTCCCCTTGAAGGATGTGAAGAGCAAAAGAATGGATACCAAATGAGTTCATTCAGGTCTCTGGGCACTTAATCTCCAGATTTTTCTATCCTAAAATCTGACTGGATCTCACTGTTGACTCCACAATTTCTTTGCTAATATTCGAAAAGAGAACAGACTGATGCATCATCACAAGACTCTGGAAGCTCAAAGTCAATTGATGTTTTCCCCCATCTTGTGGCTATCAAATAAATTGTTTGCTGAAGTTAAAATTTTCTTCCATTTTTATCATTCACCATTCTCTCATTCCTATCTACCTTGGCCATATCTTTTCCTAGAGATTGTGCCTCCTGGAACCTCTTTCTAAATGCTAACATAACTTCCTTCATTATAAACCTTTTCCTCTACACATTTTTTCATTTTCCTAGACTCCTATCAGCTCCTTCCAGGAGACACAGCATCTTTGGCTACTCCCTCCAGCATTTACCTTAGCAGCAAGAATATTAAAAGTCTATGCCACTCATTTGTCATAGAGGCAGTGTGGTATGGTGGAAAGGGAATTGGATTTGTTTTGCTGCTTAGTTCTGCCACTTATTAACCTTTTAAGTTTGGATTAATTGATGCCAGTGTCTGAATTTCCATTTCATCTTCTATTAAATGGGAAGAATAATATTTACACTACCTAATTCACACGGTTCTTACCTGTGCTGATACTTATAAAGTACTTTGAATCATCTCAATTATTAAGAGGTAAGTGTGGCATAGAGAGACAGCCAGGTGGCAGAGCAGCTAGAACACCAAGACTGGAGTCAGGAAGACTCACCTTCCTTAGTTCAAATCTGGCCTCAGACATTTATTTACTAGCTGTGTGACTTTTGCAAGTCCTTTAACTCTGTTTGCCTCAGCTTTCTAATCTGTAAAATGACTTGGACAAGAAGGAAATGATAAACCACTCCAATATCTTTCTCAAGAAAACCTCAGTTGGAGTCACAAAAAGTTAGACTGTACTGAAAAAGTACTGAAAAAACCGAACAACAAGTGGCATAGAGAATAGGGAATTGATCTTGAAGCCAAGACTTCAGTTTAAGTCTTGTATCTGATACACCCTGACTGCACGACTTGGGGCAAAGTATTTAACTGCTCCATGCTTTAGGCAACTTAATAAGAAACTGAGAAATTGCAGAGAAATTGGTACCCTATTGTGGTTAATGTTCTTTACCTTGGATTTCCCTATCTTAATGCCATCAGAGGTTCAGGCCTTATCCCAATATTTGTTACTATTGATCAATCTTGTGAAGTCCCTTTATTGTTGTTTTTTGTTGTTATTTAATACTTGTATCGAAAGATACTGAATTTTTCATACATGCCTATGATCTCCTCAACTTGAATGGAAGCTTCTTGAGAAGGACTATGCCTTATATTTCATTTTATATCTTTCTCCACCCCTTCCACATCTATACAACATATACCGTGACCTACTATATGACAATGCAGTGTGATATAATAGGAAAAAGGTGTACAGTCAGTAATAATAATAGTGATAAAAGTTAACATCGATTTTATACTTGCTATGTTTTATGTGCCAGTCATTGTGCTAAACATTTAAAAAATATAACATTTGATTCTCATAATAATCCTGGGAAGCAGGTACTATTATTATTCTAATTTTACAGATGGAAATCGAGGCAGACAGAGGCTAATTGACTTGCTCAGAGTCGCCCAGGCAATAAGCATCTGAGGTTGGATTTGAATTTAGGTCTTCCTAGCTCTGCATCCAGAACTTTATCCACCACATCAAGAACCTGCATCTCTTAAAATTGCTAGGAGTCAGCTACCTAGTTGTTTAGTCGTGTGGGCTCTGACACCATAATTGGGTGACCATGGGCATTACCTCTTGAGCTTTAGCTTTCTTGTCTGTAAAATGAGATAACAATGCCTATGATATACATCACATATGTTTTAAGGAAAGCATATTGAAAATAAGAAGGTAATAAACAAATGTGATCTACTTGTTCCTGTTCTCCCAAGTTGTTAATCTCTCCCTATAGAAATTACATTGTATTTACAATATATATATTTTGTATGTAGCGACAGCTTCATGAATGGATTGAGAACTGGCAGCAGAACTAGGGAGAACTAGAATGAAATCCTGCCTGTGACACATACTGTAAATGTGTTTGTTCATGGGCAAGTCACTGAAGCTTTTACTGGTTAAATTCTTGAAAATTACTGTCATCCTCTATCAGCTAATTATCCTCAAGAAAAACATCCTCAATTCTTTCAACTCATCTTTGTATGTCATGGAATAAAGTCCCCACTCTTCTGGTCACTCCTTTTTTGATACTCTTCAGTCTGTATATGTCATTCTTAGAACGTGGTGCCCAGAATTGAACCCAGTATTCTAGACAGAGTCTAAATAGGCCAAAGTACAAGTAGACTATGTTCTTCCTGATTCTGGATCTTATACCTCTTTTAATGGAGTTAAATAGATCTAATTTGATTTTCTGACTGCCATAATATATTGAGTTTACAATCCACCAATATTCTCATTTTTTTAGAGAAAAAAAATTACAGGTGAATTTTATTTTTATATAACTCTAACCCCACAAATATCTAACCAAATGTGAAGTATATTTCTCTAAAACATTTAAGAAAAATTTCCGTATGGTATGACTGCAACTGATAATGCCTGTCACTTTCCACTTTTGTAGCTTACCAGTTGTTAGAAGAAAGGGAAGATATAAATTTTGACTTGAATAGAATGATCATGATAATAGCAGTGGGGGCTTCATCCAAGTTTTGTTGCCTTCTAGTGTTCACTTTATATTTTGCTGGAGTTGTTGCACATGTTGTTCATATGTCTCTGCTTTCTTCAACCTATATCATTTCATACAAATTTCCCAATGTTTTATCTAAGTTAATCATTTTTATCTCAGATTTGTCTTTCCTTATAATGTGGATTATTCTATTACATCCACATAATCATAGTTTGTTCAGTCTTTTCCTAGTTATTGGGCAGGTATTTTGTTTCCAAATTTTTGTTATCACAAATAATGCTGCTAAGAATATTACTTTTTGTTGAGTGGAGTTGGGGTAGCGGTGAGGGACACGGAGGAAAAAAAGAGTATTGTTGTGCTTAAAAGCTTCCTGGAGTATAGCCCTTGTGGTTGAAACTCAAGTTAAAAGTCATGAACAATTTACTTACTTTTCTTGTGTAATTCTAAATTGTTAATTAGAATGAGTGAATCAATTTAATATCTACCAACAGTGAACAAATATCCTTTTACCCCAAAGCTCCTATAATAATTATTTTTTTCTAATTTTTTCTTTTTTTTACTGTTTAATTTGTTGGTTTTAAGATAATACTTAAATGTTATTTAATTTACTTTTCTTTTTGATTTGGGATCTTGAACAATTTTTCAGATCACAGAATGATTATTCATTATTTACTTTATTTTGAAACCCATTCATATCTTTTAACCACTCATTTATTTGGGAACTTATCAGATATGATATCTATTTTTAATTTATAAATTAATATATACATATATTTTAAATTAAAATCCTTACCTGCCATCTTAAAATTAATATCGTGTATTCGTTCTAAGGGAGGCGAGTGGTAAGAACTAGGCAATGCGGTTAAGTGACTTGCCCAGGATAGCATAGCTAAGAAGTGTCTGGGGCTAAAGTTGAACTCAGTATCTCATTTCTAGGTCTTGCTCTTATATATTTGAATATCATGGAATTTTTAGATGCCAGACTTACCCTCTAATCTATATATATTTCTTATTATTCTAGCTCCATTGATTTTATCTGTACAGAAGCCTTTTTATTTTATATAATTGATTCTTTTATCTCATAATTTCTTATATTCCATGCTTGGTTGTGGATTTTTCCTTCATCTCTAGTTATGAAACACTGAACCCTCTATTTTTAAATTTTGGGGAGGTATAATTTTTTAATATTTAATATTTTTATTTTTTTAAAAACCCTTACCTTCCATCTTGGAGTCAATACTGTGTATTGGCTCCAAGGCAGAAGAGTGGCAAGGGCTAGGCAATGGGGGGTTAAGTGACTTGCCCAGGTCACACAGCTGGGAAGTGTCTGAGGCCAGATTTGAACCTAGGACCTCCCGTCTAGGCTTGGCTATCAATCCACTGAGCTACCCAGCTGCCCCCTAATTTTTTAATATTTAGATCACTTATCCATTTCAAATTTATTGTGGTTTATGTTATAAGATACTGGTCTAAATCCATTTTTCTCTCTGAATGTTTTCTTTTCTCCTAGCAATTCTTGTGGAATATAAAATCCTTTCTATTCACATCAGTATATTTACAGTTTTATTTTGAGGTTTTGGTTTTATATGAGTGTACTCTTATAACAATGACCAATATGGAAGTATGTTTTATATGATAATAAAAATGAATTTTTAAAAGAAGAAAAAAAGGAAAAATCCTTTCCATATTGTTTGTATTTTTGTTATATAAAACATCAGACTGCTATGATGTAATTGTTTCCAGGTCTTGCTTATCTGATCTATTTTACTAATGCACTATTCTTTTTTAAAATCAGGACCATATAATAATATAATTATGATAATAACGATAATTATTTTTATAAGTCCTCTTTTAAAAAATCAATACTTAACTTTATTTCTCCAAATCAATTTTGCTATTATTTTTAAAAATTTTATAAAGATAATTTGATTGTTAGTATTAAGTCTATACAGTACTTGGGGCAGCATTATTATTTCTTCAATAATGGGACAACCCAGAAATGAATTTTTATTGTCCTTCAATTATTTGCAGATTTTCTTTATTTCTGTAAAAATTACGTATATATGTACACATATAAATATATACACATATATTTATATAAATATATTTTTATAGACTGGTATGCATTCATTGGTAGATTTTCCAAGTCTTTTTCATATGGGCTGTTGTCTGGCTACATGTCAGATTAAAAAATCTTATGCTGTTGCAATTGATTTTTTGAACACAAGATAATTTTGCATTTATTCCTATTTTTTTTGTTAGGCCCATTGTTCTAGGCTGTGAAAATATTTTTGACCTGATTTTGTCATCAATTACATTAACAATAACTCCTAGTTTCATGTCTAATAAACATATCATCTATACTCTTATATGAGTCATTAATAGAAATATTGAACAGAACAGGACTAAGCATAGATCCCTAAGAGATTCCACTGAAATACGTCTTTCTAGGCTATTTATCCATGAATCAACATTCTTTGGGTACCATCATTTAGCCAGTTCCAAATACACCTGACCATTATATCATACAACCCACATCTATCCATCTTATCCACAAACACTGACTTTTTCAAATATCATAGTGATAATCAATAAACACTTTAAACATTTATTAAATGCCTGTTATGTGCCAGGCATATCTACAAATATGAAAAATGACAATCTTTTAATTTAAATTGCTTACAATAAAATGGAGAAAGACAGTACACAAAAGGAAGCCATGTCAAATGTACTTTCACCCACATTCATGTAAGGTGAAGAGGTTAGAGAAGTTCCAGAGTCGTGCAGTGAGGAAAGAAATGAAATCTTTTAAGCTGGTCTCCCTCCTTAAATAGAGGTTTTGAAGTCGATGGTTCTACTGTTCATCAGAGGGGCAGAGGGTAGTGATGAAGTGGAGTACCAAAGCTGATAGGATCTTGCAGGATGATGGGGTTTTTCCAATAACCAGTTTCCTGGGGCATGGTAGAGAAGTCAAGAGGCAGCTAGATGGCTCAATTGATGGAGCACTGCGTCTAGAACCAGGAAGGTCTGAGTTGAAATCTGACCTCAGGCACTTATGAACTGCACGACCCTGGGCAAGTCACAACTTATGTTTGTCTCAATCCACTGGAGAGGGAAGTGGTAAACCACTAGTATCTTTGTCAAGAGAACTCCATGGTATGGTCTACAGGATCATGAAGAGTTGGACACAACTGAATGACTGACTAAACAACAAAGAGAAGTCAGAGAAGTCTCAGAGACTAGAAGATCTCTAAGGTTCTCATTATATCATTGTGAGTTTAGTAGTATACATGTCATCTCCTTCCCCCAGATCCAATTACTTCTCATGATGTGTTTTGGTTCCAGATCTGCAACTTTAGCCCTTGGGTACTGTTGTAAGCAAATTTTGTTGTTATACCTCTGCCTGTCAAACTGGCCTTTAAATCTACAATCTTTTACGAGGTGCCCAATTCTGTTGCATACGTAACAGTACATAGAAGTTATAAAAAGTCATTTTTCTAACTCTCAAGGTTTACTATTGAAAGTAAAAAACCTTTGGATTTGGAATAGAGACCTGGATACAAATCCCAGATTTGCTACTTATTACCTATGTGCTCATGGTCTTACTTTAATTTTCTAGGTTTCATTTTTCCAATCTGTAGAATAAGGGTGGGGTGTTGAACTAGATGATCTTTAAGGTCCTTTTCAACTCTATCAATTCATCATCCATTGATCTCAGGGTAGCCTGACTAAACACACTGCAGTGGGATGAACTGAGCTAGTTCTGTTTTCCCTTCAACCCCCAGAAGTAGAAGGGGTACACTGAGGGTTAGAAGTAGACTCATCACTATGGACACTTATTGGTAAAATCTGGCTTCTGACCTCAGTAAATCTTGGCAGAACTGATTTGTCCCTAATTGTTTTTGTTAAGTTTTCCAGTAAGGAATCCTTTTCTTGGGAAGAGAATTTTTTATATCACTAGAGATCAGGTAACACAGTTTACTTATATGGGCATTCCATAATAGAATCCTGCTCTGAAATTTCACATACCTGAAAAAGCCAAGGACCAAATCCATCAGCCATTGCCTAGAGATCTTTCCATAGTTTTGGACTGGTGACTTTTAAATGTTTCAAATTATTTCTTACAAATTGTATCTTTAACAGGATGATTATTCTCAAATTCCAAATGGCTATAGTGAAATTGCATACTACCAAGGAACACACATCATAGTCTCTTACTCTTTCACTGGATTCCCCCAAACTTCTCCTCTGGTAGGGTAGCAAGTTCAGAAGTCCCTAGGGTAATAGATGCTCACCAGTTGTTTCTTTTTCATTGCAATTCCATCAGTCCTCAAACACTTGGTGTAGAATAATATAGGAATATAGTTAGGGATGGTCTGGGGTTAGTTGAAAGAAGGGAATTTTGAGATAAGCCCTGGTAAAGGATTCTAGGTAAGAAAGGAATTGTAGAAGTCTAAAAATGAAAACAAAAACAAAAACAAAAACAAAAACAAACAACTGAACTTCACTTCCTTCTTGGATTTCCTCTGAGCTGGGAGTGGGTTTTGTCTCTCTGCCTACAATTTCAAGCTGAAGGGGGGATTTTGCTCTAAGGCAGTGATGGGCAAACTACGGCTGGGGGGCCAGATGCGGCCCCCTGAAATGTTCTGTCTGCCGCGACATTATTCCTAACCTGACAAATACAATGAGTAGGATACAATACAATGAAACTTCAAAAGAGTTGCCTTAGAAACAGACTGACAGATGAGTATTTCCTTTCCTTTGGCCCCCTCTTTAAAAAGTTTACCCATCACTGCTTAAGGGATTCTCCCGGGAAGGTCAGGATTTCATGGAGAAATCTTTGGCACCCAGGGACAGGATTTACTTGGAGAAAACCAATTTCCCTGAGTCCAGTCTTCATCTGCCAATGGTCCAGCTGCCAGAATTCCTATTGGTTAAGATAATCCAAAACTTTTCATCTATAACTTTGGTTACTTAGTATAGTAGCCAAACCCAGGGGTTTTTCCCTTTCTTTCTTTATTAATTACTGATGGGAAGATTAGGTTAAGTCAGATATCTTGGGAAAGGGTTTTAGATAGCATAGGGAGATATAGGTAGAGTGTAACTACTGTGTCATCACAGAGAGGTCTTTTTGAAGAGGGAAAAAACCTCAAATTGACCAAAGTCATAATTATTTTGAAGATTAGTCAATTGAATTCAATTAAAAGATGCTTGACTAGAGTCAGGCCTAGAGACGGGAGGTCCTAGGTTCAAACCCAGCCTCAGCCACTTCCCAGCTGTGTGACCCTGGGCAAGTCACTTGACCCCCATTGCCTACCCTTACCACTCTTCCACCTATGAGACAATACACCAAAAGTACAAGGGTTTAAAAAAAAAAAAGATGCTTGACTGAACTTAAGCACTTGCCTGTCCTATAGATTAAATAATTCACTAATCAATAAGTACTTATTTTTAATTAATTTATTTTATTTTTAATTTTTAAAAAAATTATATGGCACTCTTTATTTCCTCCATGAATTTTTCTGTGGTGTAAATAACTAACATGTCTTGTTTCACAATGTGATCAACATGGAAATATATATTATGTAATAATATATCTACAACCTATATCATATTATATTCTTGGGGAGGTGAGATGGGTGGGAGGGAGAAAGAGAACATATCAAAATATAATAAAATGAATATTAAAAATGAATATTGTTATAATCTGAAAAAATATAATAAAAAATTTACAATATGCACATACTATATGCCATCTACTCTGCATAGTTCTTGATTTAAAATTACAAAAATCAAGGTAACCCCTACCCACAAAGTGCTTATATTCTTTTTTAAAAATTAAGTTTAATTAATTAATTAATTTAGAGTATTTTCCCGTGGTTACATGATTCATGTTTTTTCCCTCCCCTCCTCCCACCCCCCTCCTGTAGCCAATGAGCAATTCCACTGGGCTTTACATGTGTCATTCATCAAGACCTATTTCCATATTATTAATATTTACACTAGAGTGATCATTTAGAGACTACATCCCCAATCACATCCCCATAGAATCATGTGATCAAGCAGTTGTTTTTCTTTTGTGTTTCTACTCTCACAGTTCTTTCTCTGGATGTAATTAATTAATTTAGAATATTTTTCCATGGTCTCATATTCTTTCCCTTCCATCTCCCCTCCCCACTCCCTGAGCTGATGAGCAATTTCACTGGGTTTTACATGCATCATTGTTCAAAATCTATTTCCATATTATTAATATTTGCAATAGAGTGATCATTTAAAGTAAAAATATCCAATCATATACCCATTGAACCATGTGATTGATCAAATGTTTTTCTTCTGCATTTCTACTCCCACAGTTCTTTCTCTGGATGTGGATAGCATTCTTTCTCATAAGTCCCTCAGAATTGTCCTGGATCATTACATTGCTACTTGTAGAGAAGTCCATTACGTTTGATTTTTCCACAATAACGCAGTTCTGTGTACAATGTTTTCCTGGTTCTGCTCCTTTCACTCTGCATCAATTTTAGGAGGTCATTCCAGTGCACAAGGAATTCCACCAGTTCATTATTTCTTTCAGTACAATAGTATTCCATCACCATCAGATACCACAATTAGTTCAACCATTCCTTAATTGATAGACACCTCAGTAAACATTTATTAAGTACCTTGTTTCTCAGTCATGTCCATTCTTTGTGACCCTGTGGACCACAGCTTTGAGATACTGTCCATGGAGTTTTCTTAGCAAAGATGCTAGAGTTGTTTGTCATTTCTTTCTCAAGTGGATTAAGGCAAATAGAGGCTAAGTAATTTGCTCAGAGTCATACAGGTAGTGACTGTCTGAGGCTGGATTTGAATTCAAGTCTTCCTGACTACAAAACCTCTATCCACTGAGCCAACTAGCTGCTTCCAATTAAGTACCTATCATGTGCCAAAACCTTTGCTAAGTGTTCAGGATTCAATGAAAGAAGTAAACTGTCCCTACCTTCAAGGGACTTATATTCTAATAAAGACAACATGTACTTATATTAGAACAAATGTAATTTATATAAAATGATTAAAGGCAGTTTTGAGAGGGAAGTCACTAGCATTGGGTGAGAGTACAAGAAGAGGCTTCATGTAGAAGATGACATTTAAGCTGAATTTTGAAGGCAGGTGAAGGCTTCCCTGTAAAAGAAGTTGATGAAAACAAATTATCCCAAACCCCATGAAGGCAGCTGAAGCAAGCACTGTGGAGCACTTAGAACTTGGTCAGATATTGAAAATGCCAGGGGCATTCACTGCATTCTGAACCATTAACAGTCATCTTGACTTTTGAGTTCAGACTACTGGACTTTTGAGACTAACTCTATGAATCCAATTTATAGAAAAGTCAAATGACATTATTGGTGATGCCATCTTGGTCTTCTTTGAGTATGAAGGACAACAGGGAATTTTGGAAGAGGGATAGGTTTGTGGGAAAATATAAAGAGTTCTGTTTTGGACATGTTGACTTTGAGATAACTATGGGAGATCATTTGAAATGGCAAATAAATAAGTTGTAATGTGTAACCTTCCACTAGAAGCTCTGCTTGGTTCAGATAATCTACCCAGGATAAGTTGAAATCTCATCATGTTGACTAACTCAGCTTGGGATACTTAGAGTTTTTCTCTTAGCCTTCTCTTCCTTCTGACTAGAGGGCTAGCGAGCTCAGTACTACAATTCTTTAAAAGCTTTCCTTTTCAGTCTGGGATCTGAACTTTCCAGACAATTATTTATTTTTCATCAGCCCCTCTACTTGTTTTGGACTCCATGGTAGATGATGCTCTTGGCACAGAGTAACCCCTGCACCTCATCCCGCCAGTTTTAGAGCTTCTTTTTGTGTGTTGTCTTCCACTATTAGATTGCAACTTCCTGAAGCACAGGTACCAACTTTTTTTTCTTATTTGTATCTTCAGCACTTAGCATAGGAAATACTGAAAAATACTTACTGGATTGAATTGAACTAAATCCCAACTGTAGTTCTACAGCCTCAAAGATGTTACAAGAGCAATTTCTTCATGCTTATTATAGTAAACCATCTTCAAGAGCTTTTCTAATTCTGAAATTCCAGGTTCAATGGTTTTCAGATCCTTTCTAGCACTAACACTCCATTTTCTATGTTTGAAAGTCCTTTCCAGTTTAAAAACAGACAAAAATCCCTGGTTTTTAATGTATGTCTTGACAATTATGTTCTAAGACATTCCCAGCTTTAATATTCAGCCATTACATGACCCTTCAAGGTGCTATTTCAAAGAGATAGCAAGAAGAGGAAAATGACTCTGTAGCAGAGGCTAGTATCCCACACAGGCTTAACAAATTAGCTCATTTTGTCCAATGTGGAAAAACTGATGATGTAGCTTGGAAGAGGTG
The DNA here is from genome assembly GCF_016433145.1 of Gracilinanus agilis. Classification (NCBI taxonomy): domain Eukaryota; kingdom Metazoa; phylum Chordata; class Mammalia; order Didelphimorphia; family Didelphidae; genus Gracilinanus; species Gracilinanus agilis. The sequence continues at coordinate 406,995,041 of NC_058131.1, read as the reverse complement.
GCTGTAATTCCAGCAATGCTCTACATAAACAGATGTGTGTGGCTAGGGAAGAAAAAAGACAATTTTGCCTCGAAGAAACTCTTTTTCAGTTCTAATACGCACTTAAATAGCTATACTACAAAACGGATTGTTCTAAAGGTGTACTCCATGCTCATAAAGTGATTAGAGTTAGATATTTTTTTAAGCTGATGGGCAATTCACATTTTGGTAGGTTAAGACTATATATATCTTTGCAGGGACATTTCATATTTGTTTTGTGCAAATGGAGAAAATAACATGTTGGTTGTAATTTCATAAGCCTGGGAGGTCAGCCTTTAGATTCACATCTTGAGATAAAATGGTACAATTTACCATCACAGGCCATCTTCTGGAAGTTCTTCAGAGGAAGAACCGTCAGCCCTAATTATAGACTTCGATGTAATATAGCTGTAACAGAAATGTTCCTGACCACCATGATTACATCAGCCTTGGTTCGGCAATACCACACTTTGTTTCACTCCCAAGCCCAGAGAAACCACAGACAGTGGTGCCTGCTTTAGGGAGCAGTGATATTGAACAGATGGGCAAGAAGTCAGCCTTTTAGGGATTTGAGAGTCATACCAATATCTCACCTCTGTCTACACCTCCCACCAACTGCCAATTCAAATCATATTCCCTCCAAAGAGAGGAAAATGTTTTGCTCATTAAAAACTTACTGAAGGAAAAGAAAGAAGATGATTAGGCTCTTGAACTGCAGAGAATTATGTTTTTTCTTGGGGATTGGAAAGAACTTTTGACATAATACAATGTCTCCCTTGAGGCTTATTCACCCAACTTACACTACCATGGGTCCTCAGTTATGGTTACTCCTTAGGTTCTTGGGGAACTTTATAGGAGACTGTATACCTAAAATGCTAGTTCACGAGTCTCCATTGGTAAGCTTTGCCTTAATCCACCAATAGATTCACTTCTTTAGTCAACATATTTACTTAAGTGGCATAGCAGAAATTATAGTCAAAAAGCAATTCTCTCAAACAAATATACCTGGAGTCCAGGAGAGAGGAAGAACTTGAAGTATACCAAGGTTGATTCATGACTCTGGAATTACAAGATCTCAACATTTTCTTTCTTCAAGGGGTCCTCATGAAGTTCACAATGTTCAGCTGGGCTTCAAAGAACTGACTAGTTACTTTTTTATCCACCTTCAGACACTGGCTGGGCTAGAAGATATTGCACTTTCTTCAGTTGGACTCTTATCTAGCACTTTCATCTTAGCTTTTTATTTATTTTTGTATTTTCCAATTTATTTTTATTTTTATTTATTTATTTGTTTGTTTTTAAACCCTTTTAGGCACAAGGGCTAGGCAATGGGAGTTAAGTGACTTGCCTAGGGTCACACAGCTGGGAAGTGTCTGAGGCCAGATTTGAACCTAGGACCTCCAGTCTCTGGGCCTGGCTGTCAATCTGTTGAGCTACCCAGCTGCCCCCTCATCTTAGCTTTAAAAAAAAAATTCCTCCCTTAAAAATCCCTTTCCTTTATAAGTTATTCCATGTAGCTGTAGGAAATTAGTCATTTTCATCTTCTCTGCTCTTTTCAGACTCCAAATAGAAGAGTTGTTCAGTCATTTTTCAGTTGTGTCTGACTCTTCATGACTACATTTCAGGTTTTCTTGACAAAGATACTAGAGTGCTTTGTCGTTTCCTTCTCCAGCTCATTTTACAGAGAAGGAAACCAAGGCAAACAGGGTTCATTTACTTGGATCATTTCCTAACTCTAGGCCCAGCACTCTCTCCACACAAAGTGGAAGAATAGCAAAGGACAAGATATGAATTCACTATTTTTCATTTATTTATCTTTTTACACTGAATGAAGCATGAGTGACTTTGCTTGAGATGGACATTCATAATTCTGAATTCACCTAATTGTTTCATTATTGTCTAACCCTAATCTTGGTACAGCAATTATATGAGAGGGGACAGCTAGGTGACTCAGTGGATTTAAAGCCAGGCCTAGAGATAGGAAGTCCTGGGTTCAAATGTGACCTCAGATACTTCCTAATTGCATGACCCTGGGCAAGTCACTTAACCCCCATTTCCTAGTCTTTACTGCTTTTCTGTCTTAGAACCAAGTATTAGTTCTAAGACAGAAGATAAGGGCTTAAAAATTATATGAGACTCTTTTAAGTACTTTCCTAAAGTTTGGATAAAGTATCTTTATAGCATTCCACTGTTCTACTATTCTAGTAAATCTGTCAAAGAAGAAAACTGGTATATTGCGGTCTTGATGAAGCCATGCTGGATCTTTGGGATTATTACTTCCTAATATTAACTATCTTCTTGTGTAAAGAGAAGGAGTTGGTAATCTAATTTTAACATTCTTAAGAATTAAAAAAATTTTTGTTTGAGTCAGTGATTTAAAAAATTATTTTGTTTAAAAGTTAAAGTTATACATATATGCATTTATAATCTGTACCTCCCATTGCTGAATGAAAAAAATTAAAGAGAGCACTCATAATAAACATGCATAGTCCAGCAAAACAGATTTCCAGGTTGACCATACTAGGAAGTATTTTCTTCTCTGCACTTAAAACTCATCATCGGTCTATCTGGAGTGATACATTTTATCTTCTGTCTTCTGAATTTTTTCTTTGTCATTACATTGATCAGAATTTTAAGACTTACAAAATTATTTTTCTCTATAATATTTTTATCACCATATAAATTGTCCTTCTAGTCCTGTTCACTTCACTTTCATAGAGGTCTTCCCAATTTCCTCTGAAACTGTCCACTTCATCATTTCTTATGGCATAATAATATCCCATTACAGTGTCATTTTCCCAAAGAAGGGTACCCTCTCAGTTTTCAGCTTTAAGCTAATACGAAAAAGGTGCTACTAGTGTTTGTCTTGTCTTGTCAGACTAATGCGTGAGATGAAACATCAGAGTTGATTTAATTTGCATTTCTGTTACTATTAGTGATTTAGAGCATCTTTTCATTTGGTTGTTGAAAAATATTTTCAGTGGTTTTGCTGGGAATCAAAATCAAGCTTATTGGTCTTTAGTTTGTAGACGCTATTCTCTTCCCTTTTTGGAACTCTAAGTCAACATTTGCCCTTCCTTTCTCCATGAACTTTTAAAGATCTATGACCAGCTTAGCCATCATGTTGCCAGTTCTTTCAGTACTCTGGAATGTTATTCATTTGGACCAGGTGACTTGAGCTCATAAAGAGTCTCTAAGTATTCTCTTAATATTTTCCTATTAAGCTCAGACAGCAATTGCCCATTAGCCTTTTTTTTTTTTTTTTTTTGCTTCTCTTTTTTTCATTCCATAGATCATTCTCCTTAGAAGGGAAAGAAAAGATATAAAAGTTGAGCAACTCTGTCTTTTTATCTGTCATGTGATTAAGTTTGGTTTTATTTATTGTCTTGTTTGTCTTTGGAATTTTAGCAGTATCAGAGTTTTTTTTGAGAAGTGCTAGAATTTGAGAGGTGACGTGATGACATGATCCCACAAATTTGTAGTGAACTCTGTAAAAGTAGTCGCATGATTTCCTTCAGCTATGTTTGGTGGCATGTGGACAGGAATGGAAGAAGTAGGTGGAAGGAATAAGCTAGGGTTGGGATTTGACAGGAGGTGAGCGGTGACCAGATAAATAGGCAAAGGATTTTAGAGCAGAGGACAATACAGAATTGAACTAGTTAACTATTGAGTTAAGTTTTGAGAAGAGGAAAGAGCACCCAGAATAATGCCATTATGTTTAGAAAAAAATACTGGAGAGTAAAGACCTTGTAGGTTATGGTAAGGATGAAGAATATTTAGGAGGTTTAGGTAGAGGGAGAGATAAAAAGTTGATGAGAGGTTGAGATTAGATAAATGAATTCACAACATAAACAGAACAAAAGATATAAATATATAATAGAAAATTGTAGCAACAATTTATAGGATCTCCACAGAGAAATGAAAAAAAATTGTAGTTGCGCTCTTTATGAAAGATAGCAAAATATAATTTTATCGCATATTTAGTTGCCTGACTTTACAATGCTTATAACATGAATAAACAGAAAGATAATTATTAAGGTAATTGTAACTTAACAACCACATTTATTGGAATATAGAGAAAAGAGAAAAATAGAGAAAAAGAAAATTCTAATGAGAATTCTAGAGACTCTCCTATGGAAGTCCACATATATCATGATACTCAATGACTTAATTGCAAAGATAAGCATAGGAGAGAGTGGTGAAAATCATATTGGAAAGGGCAGCTGGGTAGCTCAGTGGATCGAGAGCCAGGCCTAGAGACGGGAGGTCCTAGGTTCAAACCCGGCCTCAGACACTTCCCAGCTGTGTGATCTTGGGCAAGTCACTTGGCCCCTATTGCCTACCCTTACCACTCTTCTACCAAGGAACTAATACACAGAAGTTAAGGGTTTAAAAATATAAAAACAAAAAATAAAAACAAAAACAAAATCATATTGGAAAAATACAATTTGGTTTAAAAGAATAAAACAAGTCAAAAATGTGTAGATTTTTCACAAGTACCACAACTTGGAACACTTACTTTCTTGCAGAAGAGGGTAAGAAAACACTGGATGTTACTGAACATCACAATACATGAAATTGGCTATGTCTTAACAGAAAATGACTGGTTATTTGGGAGTCAGCTAACTAGTTGTAACAAAGGTCCAATCCAAGACTAAATTTTAAAAGAATGCAAGATATACTATATGAAATTACAAATCTAAAGCAACTTATTTAAACAATCGTTATTGTTCAGTTGTGTCTGACTCGTTTTAACTGGAATAGTTTACCATTTCCTTCTCCAGCTCATTTTACCAATGAAGAAACTCAGGCATGCAGGGTTAGATTATCTAGGGTCACATAGTTAGGAATTGTCTAGGGTCAGATTTGAACTCAGAAAGAGGAGTTTTCATGACTCCAGGCTTGTTATTCTATCCACTGTGCCACCTAGCTGTCAGATAAAAAAAAAAAAGAGAAATAGATAAAAGTAAAGGCATTGATTTTGATTAGCTACATATTATAGATAAATTTAATCTGTGTAAAACAATTGCCTGTGAGGAAGCTAAAAGAACTGAGGAATCATTAAATATTTTATTTATAGGCCAAACAGCACCATGAAAGTCAAGACTAACATGATGAGTAAAGAGTATAAAATGAGAAAGCATGCTGGAATATTGTGAGCATCACTGATTTATAAAACAATAAAAAAAGAAAGGGAGGGGAAAACAGGCATACAGAAAACTTGGTGTGGGGGTCAATTAAGCCAAATCACTCAGTAATATTTATAAACAAAACTGTAAGGAACACAATAAATAGATGGAAAATAAGACTGATCTGCAAGCATTTTTATAGTAATACATTCTCATACTCATGACAGTGGAACCTCTGCATTTTTATTTGAACACTTTGGCACTCAATGAGGAAATGGACAGGGGATATCAGTAAAAACCTTGGACTTCACAAAGTACACATAAAGAAAAACTATGGCAGAAGTAATACCATTTTTTTTTAAACCCTTGTACTTCGGTGTATTGTCTCATAGGTGGAAGAGTGGTAAGGGTGGGCAATGGGGGTCAAGTGACTTGCCCAGGGTCACACAGCTGGGAAGTGTCTGAGGCCGGGTTTGAACCTAGGACCTCCCGTCTCTAGGCCTGACTCTCACTCCACTGAGCTACCCAGCTGCCCAGTAATACCATTTTGAAGGTAGTCAAAGATTAGTTTATAAGATATCTGAATAAGAAGGGGTAGATACCAAATGTTTAGAAAAAAATTATCAATACTTTTCACCACAAACACACACACACAGACACACACACAGACACACACACACACATACATAGAAGGGACTGAGAAAATACAGTAATCATTGATCCTTATGCTTGTTTTCTAATTTTTATAAAAATTTTATTAAGAATAATATGCACGGTACCAAAACCATCTTTAATGAAACTATGACAAAAGAATAGTCAGTTTCATAGATCATTTTCTCTGTGACATCATTTTCACTGTAACACAGTTGACCAAAAGATTTAGAAAGTAAATGATCTTGATGTATGGTTTTTTTGCTTATTACAAAACTGCTTTTGATTCATTAGAACAAAATGCAGTGTTAAAGGATGTCTAAATATTAAGATCATACAGAGATAACTGATTACCCCTATCAAACTAAGCATAAAATTGCTTCATGGTTTTTTCTCTTAGGTTAGAGGGAAGGGGGAAGACACACATTGCTTTCACAAACTTTTGATTGCTAAGGATTGTTGCTCACACAGCAAGCCTAGATAGCCTTATAGAAGGAAGTAGGTTCTTGTGTTCTAAGAAAAAGTGATGGCACTTTTTCTTAGAACACAATTTGGAAATGATCAAAATAAGAGGAGAAAAGTAGTGAATAGTTATTGTAGTGAATAGTTTTTGGAAAGCTTGGAAACTCCTTGCTTGATGGTATTGCCAGTTACTAAGCATCAGATTATTAAGCATGGCTTAAGCTTTGTCTTCCTGGCATATGTCTGAGTAATATGATGAAGAGCTTCCTGAGGACTGTCAAATATGGTCACTACTACCTACCTCCTTCTAGTAATTCATATGAGGTCAAATGATGGCACCAAAAAGCATTGCTAAGGATTATGAAAAACAGGACAAAAAAATGAAAACTTTGGAGGAACAAATTGCTTTATCATTACTCCCTATATTTAAGATAGGAGATCCAAAAGGGAAAGGCAAATTTGGGAAGGGAATAGATGGCCATGGTTTCTTTCTGAGAGCAGGATTTGGATTTCTAGACTAGGGCTCACCATAGAGGAAATATGGTGTCTTGGCCAGTGATGGAATATGGTCCTAATAAGGACCAAGAAAATGCTTATTGGATTCTTCGGAATGTAGGGAGCAGTCCTTTAAACTGAAAAAAAAAAAGATAATGGAAGAAAAATGACCTGAAAAAACCGGGCACTAGAAAGAGTAGCATATATAATATAAGAGGAAGCCTAGGAGGAGAGTAGATTTTTCCTGATGTGATTTTCTCAAAGCCCAAGTCAGACCATGTCACCTGATCTTGCCACCCCCCCCCCAAATAGCTTTAGTCTTTGTATCCATCATATCTATCACAGATCTTGACATATAGTAGTTATTTGTCTGTTGATTGATGAGATCATATTCAATAAGAGAGAAAGCAATAAAATCTAAGGCTATATGCCTATATGTGCATGCACAAATTATATGTGATAAAAAGGGTGAAACAGAAATTGTTATGTATGGAAACAAATTTGATTTCATAGTTATCATACCAATTCTTGATGAGATGAGACTCAAGATTGAAAGTTTGCACTGAAAGGGTATGCTTTATTGTAAAAGAACAGAATACGCAAAAATATGGAGAGAATACCACTATGTGAAAGTGAAATACTTTTATGAGGAAATACAAAAAGCTTAGGATGGGAAATATTGGGGAGAACTTTGTATAACTACCAACCAGAAACAAAACAAGATCACCTTGTATAAAAGGAGGAATTCTATGAAGAGGTTCAGAAATAGATCCTAAATCTCATGTATAATGATGTTGTGCTAGACATATGCCAAATGTTCAGCCAACATAGGGTACAACATAGGGTACATCATAGGGTACATCAATGATAGAGGAGAGGGAAATCAATTCCAATCTCATATGCAGCCTATACTTTGGAGAACTGATCACAAGGAGTTAAGAGAAAGTACAACTGGGATCTAATAGTCTAATATTTTGAAAGATAAATTCACTTGAGAGGAAAGAGATGCTCTCAAGAATGAAATTCTGAAAACACAAATAAAAATAATTCTAATAAAGTGGAAATTCCAGTGTAGATAATGTAGATAATGATTAGAGTGCATAAGAAACTTATAGACAAATTCAGATAAAAAAAACCCATGTATTGAAGTTACTTGGAAGGGCAAGTAACTAGAGGTTAATAATAATAATAATAATAAATAGCATTCTGATAGTGCTATAATATTTCACAAAGCTCTTTATAAATTTCTCATTTTATTCTCATAACTATTTGGGGAGTTGGTGTGATTATCTCCATTTTACAACTGAATGAACTGAGGTAGATAAAAGTTAACTGCCTAGAGTCACATAGCTAGTAATTGTCTTAGGCTGAATTTGAACTCAGATCTTCCTGACTCTAGGTCAGTATTCTGTGCTGCATCTATGTTTAAAAAAGACAATTATTAAAGAGTAGCATTGTCATCTAAGAAGTGTTAACCCTAAAGTCTAAAAGTCCAGAGACTTGTGAGGTATGCTAAAGACAAATTAGTATTCCAATTGAATGTGATCTCATGGAAGTGAGTATACTTTCCAGTGTTGATAGCAACTCTTCCATGCCTACCTGATTTATATGATTTACTCATACTATCCCTTAAGTCTGCCACTGTGTATTTACCCAGAATGCCAAAAGACTTCAAATAATCTTGATGTTTCAAGGACATGTAAAAGATTGACTGTATTATCCCTTTTTTTTTGTATAATTAGGTAATCATTTTTGCTCATTCATTTCTTTGATGACATTCTTTGCCTTAAAAATCCTTCCTAATTCCTCATTTGTAATGTATTGCAGCTTTCTCATACCCACTATGTTCCTCTCCATTGTCCCCAGAGTCAAAATGATTTTAAATTATTCAGAAACTACAGCATTCTTTGACTTGAAGCCAAATAACAACACTAGGCAAAAGTTGATATTTAGAGGATGAGTCTTCTGCAGGATGGTGACAAGCTAACAGAAAAGGGGGGCAGAGGGCACTAAGAATCACAGTTGTTAGATCATTTATAAATTTCTTTAAAAACTTTAAAAACTTATTTTAGCATTCATTTTTTAGTTCTGAATTCTCTTCTAATCTCTCATCCACTTAGAAGTAAAAAATGTGATCAATTATACATAATAAAAAATAATAATAAAACAAGAAAAATAAAAAATAAAGGGAAAAAATTATGCTTCACTCCATCCTCAGACTCCATCAGTATTTTTCCTCTGGAGGTAGATAACATTTTCCATGGGTTATTGCATTGATCAGAATTGTTAAGTCAATCATGATTGATCATGATACAATATTGCTATTACTGTGTACAATGTTCTCCTGATTCTGCTCACTTCACTATGCATCCATTCAAGTTAGACTTTCCAGGTTTTTCTGAAATCATTCTGTTCATCATTTCTTACTAGCACAGTAATATTTCATCACAATCATGTATCACAACTTATTTAGCCATTCCCCAATTGATGGGCATTTCCTCAACTTCCAAATCTTTCAGACCACAAAAAGAGATGTTATAAATATTTTTGTACATGTAGGTTCTTTTCCTTTTCTTTTGATCTCTTTGGGATACAGATCTAGTAATGGCTGCTGGGTCAGAGGGTCAGTTTTATGGCTCTTTGGGCATAATTCTCCAGTGTGATTGGAAAAGTTCACAACGCCACCAATGGTGCATTAGTGTCCCAATTTTTCTACAACCTCTCCGTCATTTGTCATTTTCCTTTTCTGTCAGGTTAGCCAATCTGATAGTTGTGAGGTCGTACATCAGAGTTATTTTAATTTGCATTCCTCTCATCAGTAGTGATTTAGGAAATTTTCTTGTATGACTATAAATAACTTTAATTTCTTCTTCTGAAAATTGTTTATTTCCTTTAATCATTTATCAACTGGGAAATGTCTCATCTTTTTATAAAATTGATTTAATTCTCCATATTCTCTATATCTATTATTCTCTATATCTCAAATATATAAATATATTTCAGAAATGAGGATTTTATTAGAGAAACTTGCTATAAATTCCATCCCCCATGCCATTTTATCCTTTTTTTCCTCCTAATCTTGGTTGCACTGGTGTTATTTGTGCAAAATCTTTTAAATTAATATAGTCACTTATAAATTTCAAATTTGTTGCTAAATGTGAGATCTTTTTCTAATAAAAGACAACAAAAAGGTGTTAAAAATTTTTAAAAACTAAATTGAGTACAAAAGGATTGCTGTTTTGGTGGGTGGGATGATAATAGATGGTGGTGAGAAAGTTGAATTCTTTAACTCTTATTTTTTTAAACCCTTACCTTTTATCTTAGAATTAATACTGTGTAATGGTTCCAAGGCAGAAGAGTGGTAAGGGCAAGACAATGGGGGTCAAGTGACTTACCCAAAGTCACACAGGTATTGCTTGAGGTCATATTTGAACCCAGGACCTCTTGTTTCTAGGCCTGACTATCTAATGAACCACCTACCTGCCCCCATTTCTTAATTTTACTTCTGTTTTCTAAAGAGAATAATCTTTGACATGGGGAAGATAAAACAAAAATGATTAGGAAGGACTAGAAACCCTAAGATAAATAAGCATCTAGCCTCCTTCAAAAAGTTAATATCACTAGACCAGGTCAGATTATACATTAGAATATCAAAAGACTTGGAGGTATTGATTGCTGAGCTATTATAACTTTTGACGTTTCTTGGAGAATGAGAGATATGCTATATGAGATATACTAAATGGTCCTGCTCCCCCCCAAGAAGGAAGAGGTACTTTCTAGAGTTTTTTTTGTTTTTTCTTCCTGAAAAAATTCTGGAACACACTAAATTTCTAGAGCACTTTTATGAGCTCATCATGAATAGGTGATAGCAATTCGGTCTCATTTTTTTCTTTCTTTCTTTCTTTTTTTTTTTTACATTGTTAGAATTGGAAAACAGGAAAATGCTATAACCATATCATTCTTAGATTTTAGCAAAACATTTGACAAAATTTGCTCATTCTATGCTTTTGGATAAAGTAGAAAAAATGTGGATTAGACAATGGTAACAGTAGGTAGATCTGCAATTGGTTCAATAAATGACTGGACTCAAAGTATAGTTATCCAAGGTCTTAATATACACTTGGAAAGACTTGTCTACTGGAATATCCCTGAGCTCAATCATTAGCTTTATGCTGTTTAACATATTTATCACTGATAGCATGGCTATCATATATCCAGATGATACAACACTTGGAAAGGATGACAGGTTCAATGACAGAAGCTAAATCCCTAAAAGATTGTGAATGGCTAGAATGTTGGTCTGAATCTAATAAGGTAAAATATGACAAGGTTAAGTGTAAAATCTGTTACTTGGGTTTAAAAAAAATCAGTATCCCAAATAAAGAATAGTGAAATCATGGCTAGTAAAAAAAAATGCTGGAAGTTTTCATAAACTTCAAAATCAACATGAGCCAACAGTGTGACATGTCAACCAAAATAAAGTTAATGTGGCTATAAAAGAATTGTCTTCACAACAATGGAAATAATAATTCTGATGTACTCTGCTTTTTGTCAGGCCAAATTTAGAGTACTCTGTATAGTTCAGGGCATCATATTTTAGAAAATTTATAGGCAAGCTGATGTATGGCAAGAACAAGACAATGAGATTGTTGACAATTCTAAGTAAGATTAGGATATGCCTGGAGGAACCAGAGATGACTAGTTTGGAGAAGATAAGACTTAAGAGGAGATATATGATTTTTTTTCAGATATTTGAAGGGCCATCATATGGAAGAGAGATTAAACCTCTTTGTTCTAGGCAGAAATGGATGGAAGTTGAAGACAGAAAATTTGGACTTGAATTAAGGAAACATATACATGTCAACAATCACAAGTGAACAAAAATGGAATAGGCTACCTCAGGAGATAATGTATTTCCTCAGTGAGATCACTTGTTGGAGAAATTGTAGAAGAGATCTTTACTTAGGTATATGTGGGACTAGATCAGTGGTTCCCAAACTTTTTTGGCCCTTTCCAGAAAAAAATTACTTAGCGCCCCTAGAAATTAATTTTTTTAAAATTTTAATAGCAATTAATAGGAAAGATAAATACACCTGTGGCCATCACCACCTCCCTAGATCTCTGCAGCAACCACCAGGGGGCGGTGGCGCCCACTTTGGGAATAACTGGACTAGATGGTTCCTGAATTGCCTTTGGGCTCTTAGAATCTGTAAGTTGAATTGTGATCCCAACAGGGCAGGTGAAACTATAAAGTAACGGGAAAGGGGAAAAAAGTGTGGAATAAGGTTAACCAATTCCTTCTCCATTTCCCTTTCCATCTTCTGCTCTTCAAAATGACAGCATTTATCTCTCTTTCCCCCAAGGGCAATGTAAAATCTCTGATCCCAATTCAACAGACATGAAAGAACTCTTGCAGTTTTATGTGTCCCCTAAGATCTTGGGTGGGGAGGGGGTGTTTCTTCTGCACGGAGAGTGCAGGGTAACCCCAACCATCTCCCCAACAGCTTATGAAAGTTATAATAATCACGATTTCAGATCCTCTCCCTCCCTCCTCCATTTGAGGCCTAATAGCTTTAAAATCTTACAAGTTGTAAAAACAATTAAAGCAATAATCTTAAAAAGAAGCAGAATGGAGCCTTCAAAGGAATGTGAACCTTTAACACTTCGTGGTTAAATAGGGCCTTGTAGTACAGTCACTAGCAGGGCGACTCTGAGAAAGTGCAGGAGCACCCTGTGAATTTGTTGATGCCAGTTTGGACAGACTGTTTATTTTCATGATTTCATGGAAGAATTTTAATTTAATGAGTGTTTTATACACTAATGTAAAGCATCATTCCAGCCCTATAATTATTGTGTCAAAAGAGTCCCGCTTAAAGGGCAGCAGCTGAACTCCAGAAATGTGATTTGCATCTGAATTATATCAGGACAACACTGCTAAAAGTCCTTGACTTCTTAATTGAATACAAAAATCAACAGAGAGAAAGGGGTGCATATTTAAGCTACTTCCTGGTACCTTTAAGGGTTTAAATATGGAGCTTGCTGGGCCTGGGACATTTCCTTCTTCAATATTTGTCTTCCCAAAGTTAAACCATGAATCGGGTTCATAATAGTCTAGGCTGTTTACACTTGCTGGGCAAGTCAGTAGGTAGGTTCAGACACATACTTAATCAGTTTCAGCTTGGAGCTTCCAGTGTTTTTTTAATTTTTTTTTTAAAAGGAGAATATTTCACTTTCTGCTAGAAACTTGTTTAACATCAACTTTGGAGATATTTTTCTCCCAACATGTTTTCCTGTGGCCCAGATGGAGAAGGAGCTGTTCCATCTCCCCAAGGCCTAGATTTAAAGGATAGAACTGGTCTTAAATGGTTTGTTGCCAAGGCTCCTGTGGAATTTGTGACCACTTCTTTCTCTCTCTGGTTCCTTCATATTTCCCTTCTCTTCTGCCTCCAATGGGCCAAACATTTTTTTTTAGCTCCTGAGGAGTTTTCCTTCAAGAAATTCAAAATGTCCCTTCCAGATGAGGCCTGAGAACCTGCTTTTTCATCACACTCCCAGTTGCTTCTGGACAGGAGATCTCCTGGACAGGCCACTGGAATGTCTCTTGGAGGTATTTTTAAGCTAAGCCCTATAAATTTATGCTCACCATCAGGAGGCCAAGAAGCATGCTTTACTATCTGATAACCTGTTATTTCCATTAGAGCAAATAAATACACATGGAATAGAGAACCTTATTAGGAGAGGCACTTTGCATACCTTCCTGGGACTGGAGAAGCAGGATTTGCTTTTTTTTCTTATCCAAATTCCATACAATCCTACTGTAATCTGCATTTCAGCGGTACCCTTCAGTTAAAAACTTCCAAACACAAAAGGGCCCTGCAAAAAGGGCTGCAAAAATGGCCAGGCTCATGGTGTTGCAAGATTCTCCCTGGTGGTTTGATGTTAGTGAGGTCTAATTGCCATCATCCTGATGTGGGAATCAGGAGACGAGGGTTCTACTCTCAGCTCTGCCACTGCCTGTAACTTTGGGTCTTCCATTTCTTTGCCATAGCTCCAAGTCCCCTCATCTATCAAAGGAATTGGACTTCATGATCATCAGGTCCTGAAGCTCAAACATTTTATTACTCAGGGATTAGAACTTTGAATAGAGGCCTCTATTTCTCATACTTCCTATTCTTGCATCAGATATCCTGGCTGGGTGCAGTCCTTACTCCATCCCTTCCCGGCCAGCTGTTTTTACTCCTTTCTCCTGAGGAACTTCAAGACAAAACCTCAGTGGGTTTGAAAATGTTTGGGCTACTTTAAATATTTAAATATGGAGACAATCCTGGGTTATTTCTTTTGTTAGAACCCAGCTTGTTGGGAGAAAGCCTTCTTCTTATTTTGTACTTATGATGCCACAAAATTGTCTCCTGGATTTATTTCAAAGCCAAAAGGAGAAGCAAAGATTGCAATCCTGCTCCTTTTGCTGCTCTTTTTAACTCAATTATATTTTGACAATTCTGCATGAAGCTGGGGAGTATGTCTTTGTTTAAGCTGTGTACCCTCCATAGGAACAGTCAGCTCATGGATATGGCTAGTGTCAAACATAACAAGCTTTGACAAGGGCATTTAGCGGTTGTAATTCAAATCTAATTCAGAACATCTTAGCACCAGACCTGTCAGGCCCTTAAAATGCACTGTAACTAGAAAACCAAGGGCTAGGGTCCCAAGCCTGGCTCTGTGTGGCATCAAGTTGATGTGTCAACAAGAGCAGTTACAATTATGGCTTCTTTCAAGCATACTAAACTAATTTACAGTACTCTGGAAAAGTGGGGAAAGGACCCTTTGGTTTAAAAGCCCAGGACTTCTAGATTTCAAATCCATCGTGAATAAAAATACAATTAGAGTGAGAACCAACATTTTACCAACCTAGTGCAAAGTAACCTCTATGAATTCTTTTCTTTCTTTTTTTCCTTCCTTCCTTCCTAATTCTCTTTCTTTCTTTCTTTCTTTCTTTCTTTCTTTCTTTCTTTCTTTCTTTCTTTCTT
>NC_058131.1:406917739-406970689 GCF_016433145.1 Gracilinanus agilis | reverse complement strand
AATGACTATTTTCCGGTAAATGATTTCTATATTTCATCTGTGAACTTAAAGTATTTTTCTTTATGATTGTTTTTGTTGGAGTCCTATCGATATTTCTATTTGTAACCCACCATTTTAAAAAAGCTTTATTTATGCCTTTTGCTTTTATACCATAAGCATTTCCCAATACTTATTATCAAAACTGCCATTTCTGATAGCATGAGTGACTCTCCACAACTGTACTAATAGGGGGAAAGTGTATTTCTTTATCTCTTTTCCCTAACTGAGATTATAATTAGCCTAAATATAGTTGCCTTTAATATTACATTGTTGTAGTCATTGTATATTTACAGTTTTTGTTTTTATCATTGTCCTATATCAATTCACACAATCTGATGCTCTCTGAATTCTTTTTATACTCATCATTTCTAAAAGTGTAAAAAATTCCAGCATATTGGTATTTCACAATTTGTACAGCCATTTTCTAATTAATGGGCATATACTATGCCTTCAATTCTTTTCTTCCAGAAGTATTGCTATGAATATGTTGCTACCTTTCATTCTATCTTCAAATTCTTTGGAGTATTTGTCAAGCTGTGGGATCATCAAGTCAGAGGGAATGAATAATTTAGTCATCTTTGTCAAATAATTTAAAATTATTTTTCCAGAACAACTGGACTATAACTTTATCATATAATTCTACCAATGGCATATTACGGGGCTGTCTTTTCATAGCCCCTTCAACGGTGACTGTGTTCTTCTTCATCCTTGCCAATTTGATTAGCATGGGGGTAAAAGCAAAAAATCATTTGAATTTGTTTTATCATTATTGACTTTGAATATCTTTGCACTGGATCATAGAAATAAGCTGAAAGGAACATAGAAGCCATATATTTCGACCTGATATAATTAACGCAAAGGTGTTTTTCTCATTCAGTAAGTCCTTGTCTTTCTCTAGACCTACTGATTTTGTTTATGCAAAAGATTTTCAACTTCATGTTTTAAAATTTTATTTAAAAATATATTGTGATATTCTGCATCAGAACTAACTTGTCAGTCCAGTAATTTAGGCTGAGGGTTAGAATGTTATCAGGAACCTACAAACCATAAATATAGCAAAAACAACTTTATTGGCAACAAGGGATGAAAAAGGATATAATTACCAGTGTTAATTCAGATGGAATGTCTATATCTTTATCTATTTGCTATGGCAACTAGCTACACAAGATCAAGAAGGCATTCCACACAAGGAGCTCTGATACAGTTCTGACATTTCAGGTAGCAAAGATGCCAAACAAATCATAATTCCAAGAAAATTCCTTTATTGGGAAATCAATCCAGGCTATAAAAATAGGTGTTTTACCATATCTTCCCTCTTGGCAGCAAGGTCCCAAGGACTTTCTAGGAGAAAGTTCAAGGAAAACTTATACCACTATAATAATCATAAAATGATTCTAGTAGCACTGGGGTAAGCTTATTACCAAAATAAAAGCATTAAAACAGAACAATATAATCTTTTTACAAATATAAGTCATATAATGGCAGTAATGTTAGGGATAGTTCACAGTAGGTCTTCTAAAATAAAAACAACCGTGATGGCAAAAAGCAGCCCTAGGAATATTAAGACCAGAGTACAAATGACAATACTTCCAATACCATCACTGTTCCACATTACAGGTTTTGGTCATTTATATTGGTAACTAAAAGGTAATGAGACTTTTGCAAGTAAACTGTTCTGGGGTCAATGCTGTGGTATACATTGTACCACCATCCACTCGATGTTTCCTGTCTCATCAGCCAAAATCTCTTCCACCATAGAATCTACATCAAAGGGACAATACCAAATTTTTGCACCTTTAGAGGCATTTATTGAGGGTTTACAGGTATCTTCTATGAAGGCTATGTGAAGACTCACCTTCACCTTCATCCAGAAATTCAGGATTATCATTGTTAGATAAAGGATTTCCTTTCTTTCTAATGAATTCCTGTTCATCATGATTATAAAAAGGTAATTTTACCTCCCTAATAGCATTGAAAAATGAAGCTTCCAATAATTTCACCCTTTATCCTTCAAAACCTTTCTTGGAAGACATCATCTGAACCATCTCAAAGCAAGGGGAACTTGTCAATTAAAGGGAACTTGAATTATTTTCCTAGATTGTATTTCCCTAGATTCTTGATGGGGATAAACCTCAAGGCACAATGCCATGCATAAACAATGTTATATGAAGGGTACTTGAGATGATGATCTAAAGTAGTTCATCCAGAGCAGTTAGAATAGCCTAAGACCCCAAAGAACCTTGGTTCTCTCCCTATGGGGTCTCATCACAATAGTCTCTCTGTTTTACTCCACCATCTTGGCTCTGCTTCTGGAACTTGCCAACACAAT
Organism: Gracilinanus agilis; assembly: GCF_016433145.1. Lineage (NCBI taxonomy): Eukaryota > Metazoa > Chordata > Mammalia > Didelphimorphia > Didelphidae > Gracilinanus > Gracilinanus agilis. The sequence continues at coordinate 406,968,321 of NC_058131.1, read as the reverse complement.
AGTCTCCCAACGAGAGAATGAGGTAAGGATTTTCAGGGATGTACTAAATTATGCAAGGACAGAAGGACCTTTTTAAGTCCTAATTAAATTTTGCTGACACCCTTATGGACTAGCCATCAGTCATCTTCTTGTCTATTCCATGTTTCAGAAACTATACCCAAAGCTCTGTTATGGGAAAGATTTCTGGCACTCTACCCTGGCTTAACATAGTGGGAGGCACCATGCCTCTTTCTATTTTCTCCAGAAGTCCTATTGGTGGAGAAAATTCTATTTACCTGGAAAGCTGCTATAGTTACACAAATCTCCTTCTCAATCTACCTATTGATCTGCCCAGGACTATATTATATTCTGGCAGGAAAGGCCCATAACTAAAATCTGATATCAATCACAATGGACCATAGACAAAAGACAGGATCTAATTGAACTCAAAGAAGGTTAGCTATAAGGAGGGGTGGAGGTGAGGCCAGGCTTCATCAAAAAAGAGAATGAATCTAAACTAGTAAACCCAACTTAAAAAAATTTTTTTTTGCCTCTTCTCTTCTTCCCTCACTGGGGAAACAAGTACAGAGAGAATTTATCTTTGTGAGGAAAAGTATGCAGAACTCCTCATTATATCCAACTGAAAGGAAGACAAAGAGTGATATTCTTCGGAGTCTTCTAATTCAGTGATGGGCAAACTTTTTAAAGAGGAGGCCAAAGGAAAAGAAATGCTCATCTGCCAGTCTGTTTCTAAGGCAACTCTTTCAAAGTTTCCTTGTATTGTATCCTACTCATTGTATTTGTCAGATTCGGAAAATGTTGAGAGGCTGGATAGAACATTTCAGGGGGTTGAATCTGGCCCACAGACCATAGTTTGCCCATCACTGCTCTAATTGAATCAGCCAACTTTACCAATTCAGATAAGTTTCATAAGTCTCTTCAACTGAGATTCTCCCATTATACCACACCTTTTAAATATGTTCTAATGATTTATCAGCTTGCTATTTAAATTTCTCCCATGGGTGGACAAAATCCTTGTTAGTGAATGCCTACCCACTGATCAACCCCCCTTTACCCCAATAAGGCAATTTATTCCTCAGGATATGGGGGATAGTAATGAAATAAACCTGAGCTTTGTTATTATCTTCTTTGGTTCCTATACCACTTCTATTGCCATCTCTTCCCTTATACCTCTCATTTCAGAATGGTTTATGTTATAATAAACTACTAGATGTTGTAGATGTAGAGGGAAAGGATGATATAACACCTCCCTCCTTTATAACAGAGCTCAGGCAGGATCCTGCAGGTCCAAGGATGATATCCTTTCAGGTCCCACCTGGGGTTGAGTGATATTATATAATGGGCTCTTTAGCTTGGTAATGGTTGGTATCTGACTGCATATCTCCCTTCCCAAAGAAGCTATGAATAACCACTTCAGGAAGGTACTTTTAAAACTTTGATTGTATTTAAACAAAGAGGGGATAATGGGATTGGATAGAGGTATTGGGAAACCCTAATTAATTTGGTAATGATAAACCCTTAAACTGTAGGCAAGTAATGAATCAGGATGGTTAGCTTCTCTCTGGTCCAGCCTGGCCACAGCCACACCAGAGTAGGCAAACTGCTGCTTGATGTTTCAGCTTCTTCTCCTTTGTTAGATGATATGCCTAACCAGTCTTTGGGATATCCACCCCTTTCCACCCTCTTCTTCTTCTCCTGCCCACTTCCCGGATCCCTCCCGGGCCCTGGGAAACCTAGATAACTAAGATGATTGATTTCCTAATATCTAGGGGCAGTAGAATCAGAGATGATGGTCTGGGTACAGGTTGATGATGTTAGCAGGAACAAACAGGAGGATCTTGCAAGGCTGAGCCCGCAAGTCTCAATCCCACAAAGACCAGGATCCACAGATCTCAGGTCTCAGGGAAAGAAAAGACCCCTGCTAGGGCTGCCAGGGTGTTTTATACCCCCATGGGCCAACTGCTCTCTTCTGTGTTCTCAGGGCCCCCTGGGAACATTCTGATATCCAGTGGATCCACCTGTCAATCAACAGTGTGGATTCCTGGCTCCCAGAGATTCAATATAACATTTAACACAGAGGTATCAAATAGAAATAAAGTCACATATAAGATACCTGAAGGCTGAATATTGATTCAGAAAACCACAAATGTACATTATGTTCTATTGTATTTTTATTTATTTTGTAGATTGTATAGGGTGTTCAGGGAAGACCTCTGGTGTGAGGGTTTTCTGAATGCTTTTCAGGACTGCTTTCTTCCTCTGGTGTCCACCTGCCATCCAGCTCTCACCCATGGCTCTAAGAAGCCATAGCATGCATAGCAGCCACATAACAGTAAACTGTCTTGGCAGGCAGGCTAGGATAGGCTGAGGTAACCAATAGGACTCAAATCCATCAGCAAGTTGGGGTGGGTGTCTACCCTAGGCACGTGAAAGACTACCTCTAACCAAAGGGGCAATTAAGAGCAATTTATTCCAATAGCCATGAAAGTAGTGGAAGCAGGTATGGTTGGAAGACTTAGAGCTTAGTTAGACATTGAAGAAGCCAAGCCATCACCAGTTGTTTTGATTTTTGTCTTGTCACTGGATTTTGATAATTCTGGAGGAGAGAATGAGGCTGACAACTTTTTCAACAGCTTCACTTAAATCCCCTTTTCCAAGAGTCGAAAGACAGGGCGGCAACCAATTTATCAACCAGTCTTCTATGCTGGGGATTATTGCCAACCACAGCCTGCAGGCTGTTTGACACTTCTGGATTAACACATTCTTCAGGAAAAAAACTTCTGATCAGAGACCATACTTCTCACTTGTAGCCTTTAAGTCTTTGCCATCATTATTCCATTAATATTTTTCCTGGTACCTGTGATTAGTACTAAACTCATAGCTCATTTCTCTGCTTTTAAAAAATTAATAGAATTTATTTCTAGCTATCTCAGCTCCTGCTCACATGTTAGGAGATGTCATCCCTCAAAAAGTTGTGTATATATAGATTATATCTTTTGTGTTTCCACTTCTCAGTTCATTTTCTGGAGGTGAACATCAAGTTATTTTTCAAATATTAAATCTGTAGCTGTATATAATGCTCTCTTGGTTCTAATTGTTTCATTCTTCATTATTTCATAGAGTTCCTTCCAAGTTTTAAAAAAATTAATATGCTCATATGCATTGTGGGAAGATGATGGAGTAGGGTGTGAAGCTTCCTCACCCTCCTAATACTTCCCACAAACAACCAAAAATAACTCCACAGAATCCATGCTAAAAGCAGCAAAAACTGACAGGAATGGAGAATGAAGCTGGATATCCAGGGCTCTTTAGGGAGGAATTATCTTCCCTGACTTCCCTGGCCTCAGTTCCTTTGTTGTAGACTTTGGGGGCAGGAATAGAATAAACAGAGTAAAATCAACAAGGTAGCTCTTGGGGATAGGACCCTCAACCTCACCTTGTTTGCTGAGCCCTAGACCTTGTTTCCCCAAGGATACCACTGGAATCATCAGGTGGAGGATCCTGGGAGCACCTATGTCTGCTGCAGCCTCAACTCTAGAAACTCCTACTGACCCAAAGCTAGGGATTGAAAGAATGGATACTATAGACACTTACAGGTGCCGGGTCCTTAAGGGTAGGAAACTCAAACCTCATGGCTAAAAAAGGAGTGACTCTGAAAGTCCAAGGAATATGGACTGGATACCTGCTCTATCCCAGGCTGTGACAGTAGGAGAGGAGGAGTGAGGAAGGAGCACACTCACTGGTGAGTATGGTTGCGGAGGGCTTATCAGCTATGATCATACCTAGGAGAGGAATGGAATCCCTAGCTGCTGTCACAGGGGAAGATGGTCTGGCTACTTGCAGTTGCAGTGGAAAAATCTTAGCATTCATTATAGTATGGAGATAATCCTGCATTCCTGAGATATTTGGCATTGGAACAAAGATTCCACTGGATATGATCAAGTTGGAAGGTCTTGGTTTTGGAAAGAGTACGGTCCTGGCAATAGATTGTGTCTGCTGCCCAAGGGTCAATCTAGTTAAATATGGCCCTGGAAATGTATGTTAACTGAGAACCACCAGATGGGCTCAGTCCATCAAATGAAATGCTGATAGGAACATGGAAAAACAGGCCTAATATTACATTGCTAAAGAAACTGTGAATTGTTTTTTGAAAAACAAGATAGAAATACACATTAAGAGTTATAAAGCTGTTCATGTGTATTGGCCTAGGGATCCCAATACTAGGATTAGACCCTAAGTGCATTATTGATAGGGTAAAAAGTTGTGTATATGTGAAAATATTCATGAAAGCTTTGTTTGTAATGACAAAATAATACAAATGCAATGATTGGGAGAAATAACTGAATAGATTGTGATATTTGAATGTAATGGATTATAGTTTGTTATTAGAAATTACAAATATTGGGAAAATTAAGAAAATAAAAGAAATACATGAAGAAATGAAAAGAGAAGAAAATAAGAAAAATACATATTATGATTATATTTAAAAAATAACCACAAATTGGGAGAAAAAGTATCAAAATAAAACAAATCCAAAAGAAACTCAAAAATAGAGAATGTTCAAGTTAGCAAGCATTTAATTTATATATTTCTAAACAAATTTTAAACAACATGCAGTTTGTGGTTTTGCACATAATTTTTATGCATTTGTTGGTGGTAGTTACTAAGCATATACTTTAAAAGAATTATTAAAATTTTATCTGCTCATTGTTCCTTTCGGCATAGTCAAACTCCATCACAATTGTATAAGCACAATGTGTTATTCCTCAGTTCCTCAATTGATGAACATCCTCTCATTTTCCAGTTCATTTCCCCATGGTATTGCTGGGTCATGGTTTTATATCTCTGGAAATAATTCTACATTGCTCTCTAAAATGGTTTTATCAGTTAACAGTTCTACCAACAGTGTATTAGTGTCCTCACTTTTCTGCATCTTCTTCCACATTCATCATTTTGCCCTTAGTTCATTTTAGCCAATCTGATAGGTGTGAGATGATACCTTAGAATTGTGATTTGCAGTTCCCTAATCAGTAGTGATTTAGAGCATTTTTATATACTTATATATGGCTTTGATTTCTCCATCCGAAAAACTGTCTATTCATATCTTTTGCCCATTTATCAACTGGGAAATGGCTTTTATACCCATAAATTTGACAGTTATCTCTATATTATATATATGAGACCTCTATCCAAGAGATTATCTATAATATTCACTCTCTCCCAAACCCCAATTTTTGGTTTCCTTCTCATCTTGTCAACATTTGTTTTATTTGTACAAAACTTTTTCAATTTAATGTACTCAAAATTATCCATTTTACATTTTATAATGCTCTCCATATCTTATTTACTCATAAATTCCCCTCCTATTCATAAATCTGATAAGTAATATGTTCCCCATTCTTTAAATTTGCTTATAATATCTTCTTTTCAGTCTAGATCATGTATCCATTTTGACCTTATCTTAGTGAATACTGTAAAATATTGGTCTATACCTAGTTTCTGCCAACTTTCCAGTTGTACCAGCTATTCTGACCAAATAGTGATTTCTTATCCTAATATCCTGGATCTATACTTTAATCTTTTACAACTGTTTGCTGTATGTCTGTTCTGTTTCACAGATCAAACTTTCTTTTTCTTAGCCATTACCAGATATTTTGATAATTACTATTTGATACTATAGTTTAAAATCTGATACTGCTAGACCTCTTTCCTTTATATATATATATATATATATATATATATATATTTCATTAATTCTTTTGATATTCTTAATGTGTTCTTTTTTAAAGGCATAATTATTTCTTAAAATATCAATTTTGTTTTATTTCAAACTCCTATGTTCCTCCTACCTCCTTTGCCACTCATTGAGAATATAAGAAGTATAAAACCCATTACAAATCATGCTAAATAAATTTCTGCATCAGCCAAAATTATACTTCAATCTTGTCTTTGAGTCCATCAGTTTTCTATCTGAAGGTAGATAACTAACCATCAATCAATGTTTCTTAAGTACCTACTATCTACTAGGCACTGTGCTGAGCTCTGGATATTATTTTTCATCATGAGTTATTTGGAATTTTGGACGATCATTGTTTTGATAAGTTAAGTATTTCACTGTTAATGATCTTTACAATATTACTGTTACATTGTAAGTTATTCTCACGGTTCTGTTTCACTTTGTATTAGTTCATATAAGTCTTCCCAGTTTTTTTGGATACTAATCTCTATCATCATTTCTTATACCGCAATAGTATTTCATGACATTCATATACTACTAATTTGTTTTGGCATTTTTCAGTTGATGGGAATTTTCTGTGTTCAGTTCTTTGCCATCACAAAAAGAGCTATTGTTCTTTTGTGCATATGGACCCTTTCCCTCTTTCTTTGACCTATTTGGGGTATAGACCTAGTACTGATATAGCAGAGTTAAAGGGTATGCAGAGTTAAATAGCTTTTTGGGCATAGTTCCAGATTATTCTCCAGAATTGTTAGATTAGTCACAGCTTCAGGAATAGCACATTATGGTACCTGTTTTCCTATATCACTTTCAGCACTTTCCTTTTCTGTTATCTTAGCCAATCTGATGGGTGTGACCTGGTACCTCAGAGTTGCTTTAATTTAATTTAGTGTTAATTTATTAGTAGTTTTAAGTATTTTTTCATATGGCTATTAATAACTTTTATTTCTTCCTCTGAAAATTTTCTGTTCATATGCTTTGGTGACTTATCATTAGGGAAAAGCTCTTATTCTTATAAATCTGTCTAAGTTCTTTATATTTTACAAATCAGTCCTTTATGAGAGAAACTTGCCACTAAGATTATTTTATATTTCCTGCCTTTATTTTAATTTTAGATGCATTGATTTTGTTTATGCAAAAGCTTTTTTTCTTAAAACTCTTACCCTCCATCTTAGAATCAATACTGTACATTGATTCCAAGGCAGAAGAATGGTAAGGGATAAACACAAGGAGACTTCCTGGTTAAGATGGCGGCAGAGTAAAAAGCAGCTGCTTAACCTCTCCTAACCGAAATATATAGGACTCCTCAAGAAGACATAAAAACGAATCCAGACAAATGAAGGGACCCCACAACAGGGAGCAGCATTGGAGGTATGTGGAATCGAGGCATTTCCATGCTATAAAGAGGTGAAATAGCTCTCACTAAAATGTGAGCTGAGCAACCCCCTCCCCCATCCCACACCACTTACAGTGCCAAAGCTAGCGCACAAGAGTCAGAGCAAGTTTGGGGCACACATTAAGTCCTTGGCAGCTACCTGGGGTCACCAGGGCCTGCCCCTGAGAGCAGCAAGACTTAAGACCCCAAGAGGCTAAAGAACACATGGACTTTGAACACAGACCCTGAGAGCAGGCACGAGTGTGGGCGTGGACATAAGCGCAGACACAGATCCTGAGCACAGGCTCGGACCTTGAGTGGGGACCCAGTGCAGATGGGTGCAAGACTGTGAAAGCAGTGCCCTGAGACTGTTAAAGGAGCTTCAGGCAGAGGAACAAGCAAGGGGACCACCAGGAGGCTTGACCCTGAGAACAACTAGACCTGAGACCTCAGGAGCCTAAAGATCACAGACAGACCCTGAGTGTGAGGATAAACTTTAGAGGGCACAGGGCTAACAATGGCAAGCCAGAGACAAGAACCCCAAAAGAGAAAGATGATTAAGAAGAAATCTGTAACACTTGACAACTTTTACACAGATAAAATCCAGACAACAGAGCAAACAGCAAAGGAGAACAAACAAGTTCTCCAAACCTTCCCAAAATAATGAAAACTGGCCACAAGCTATTGAAGAGTTCAAATCTGAGATGATGAAAAAGATGGAAGAGATTTGGTGAGAGAAGTGGGAAATACCTCAAAAGGAAATTAACAGATTAGAAGACAGAAACTCCCAACTGGAGAAAGATGCCCCCAAATCAAATGAAATGGTAAGCAAATTGGAAACCAAAATCTGGCAAGAAAATAACAGTTTAAAAGGCAGAATTTCACAATTGGAAAGAGAGGCAAGTAAACTGAAGGCCAGAAATGACCAGATTGAAAAGGAAAATCAAAAGATCATAGCTGAAAACCAGTCCGTAAAGGCTAGAATTGAGTAATTAGAAGCTAATGATCTCTCAAGACAGTAAGAACAAATAAAACAAAGTCAAAAGAATTATAAAATAGAAGGAAACATGAAATATCTCAATGAGAAAGTGACAGACCAAGAAAACAGGTCTAGAAGAGACAATCTGAGAATCATTGGTCTTCCTGAAAAAGCAGAAATTAATAGAAATTTGGACTCCATACTAAAAGAAATTATTGCCCTGAAGTTCTAGAACAAGACGACAATATAGACATTGAAAGGATCCACCCTCTACACTAGACCATGAAAAGACAACCCCCAGGAATATAATAGCCAAATTCAAGAGCTACCAAGTAAAAGAAAAAAATTTACAAGAAGCCAGAGACAATTCAGATATCAAGGAGCACCAATCAGGATCACACAGGATCTGGCAGCCTCCACACTACAAGACCGCAAGGCTTGGAATATGATATTCAGAAAGGCAAGAGAACTGGGTCTACAACCAAGCATCATCTACCCATCAAAACTAACTATATACTTCCAGGGGAAAGTTTGGGCATTCAACAAGATAGAAGATTTCCAAGTATTTGCACAGAAAAGACAAGGACTAAATGGAAAGTTTGATATCCAAACACGAGAACCAAGAGAAACATGAAAAGGTAAATAAGAAACAGAGGGGAAAGAAAGAAAACTCGTATTTTTAAAATTTGCCTCTTTAAGGGCTTCAATAAGATCTAATTATTTGTATTCCTATGTGGAGAAATGTTATGTATAATTCTCTGTAAGGAACTCTATTCACTATTATAGTAATTAGAAGAATTATTCATAGGGAGAGGTTGGAATACTAAATGGTCTAAGATGATATGGCGGTGGAAAAGAGGGGGGTGAATAGTAAAGGACACCAAGATAAACTTAAATGAATAAGAAAAATAGGATATTCTATTACACACAAAGAGGGCATGGGAAGGGGAGGGGACAAATACTATTATAAGAAGGAGAGGAAGAGAGCATTAAGAGGTAATATTTAAGCCTTACTCCCAGAGTAATTAACCCTGAGAGGGAAGAGTAGCTTTATCCATTGGGATATAAAACTATATCTAACTCTACTGAGAAAGTCAGAAGGGATAAACCAAGGGGAGTGGGGAGGTCAAAAAAGGGAGGGAAGAAGAAGGGGGAGGGAATTCATTAGGCTTTAAAAATAAAAAAGGGGAATAATAAGGGAGGGGGTAGAAAGGGAAGTAAATCAAGGGAGGGGATAAGGGATACCGGCTTAAAGCAAACCACTGGTTTAAAAGGAAATAGTGTAACAAGAAGGGGTAGAACTAGGAGAGGATAGCAAAATGTTGGGAAATACACAACTGATAATTATAACTCTGAATGTGAATGGGATGAACTTGCCCATAAAAAGAAAGCAAATACAAGAGTGGATTAGAAACCAAAATCCTACCATATGTTGTCTACAAGAAACACATATGAGGTGGGTGGAAATACACAGGTTTAAGGTAAAGGGCTTGAGCAAAATCCTTTGGGCCTCATATGAGAAAAAGAAGGCAGGAGTGGCAATTATGATTTCTGACAAAGCCAAAGTAAATATAGATATGATTAAAAAAGATAGGGAAAGTCATTACATCCTGATTAAAGGCAGTATAGAGAATGAGGAAATAACATTGCTCAATATGTATGCACCAAATGGCATAGCAACCAGATTCGTAAAGGAGAAACTGGCAGAGCTCAGGAAGGAAATAGATAGTAAAACCATACTAGTGGGAGATCTCAATATTCCTCTTTCAGATCTAGATAAGTCAAACCAAAAAATAAATAAGGAAGAGGTAAGAGAAATGAATGAAGTCCTAGAAAAATTAGATTTAATAGATATGTGGAGAAAAATAAATAGGGACAAAAAGGAATACATCTTCTTTTTAGCTGCACATGGTACATTCACAAAGATTTACCATGTAATAGGGCATAGAAACATTGTAAACAAATGCAAAAGAGCAGAAATAATAAATGTAACATTCTCAGATCATAATGCAATAAAAATAATACTTAGTAAGGGTACCTGGACAGGCAAATCAAAAATTAATTGGAAATCAAATAATATGATTCTCCAACACCAGCTAGTCAAAAAAGAAATCATAGAAACAATCAACAATTTCATTGAAGAGACTGACAATGATGAGACATCCTACCAAACTCTGTGGGATGCAGCCAAGGCAGTACTCAGGGGGAAATTTATATCCTTCAGTTCCTATATTAAGAAATTAGGGAGGGCAGAGATTAATGAATTGGGCATGCAACTTAAAAAATTAGAAAGCGAACACATTAAAAAACCCCTAGATGAAAACTAAATTAGAAATACTAAAAATCAAGGGAGAAATTAATAAAATCAAAAGTAAAAGAACTATTGAATTAATAAATAAGGCTAGAAGCTGGTATTTTGAAAAAACAGAAAAAAATAGACAAAGTACTGGTTAACCTAATAAAAAAAAGGAAAGAAGAAAACCAAATTGACAGTATCAAAGATAAAAAGGGAGGCCTCACCTCTAATGAAGGGGAAATTAAGGCAATCATTAAAAAATATTTTGCCCAACTACATGGCAATAAATATAGCAATCTAGGACATATGGATGAATATTTACAAAAATACAAATTGCCTAGATTAAAAGCAGAAGAAATAGAATATTTAAATAATCCCATATCAGAAAAAGAAATTGAACAAGCCATCAAAGAACTCCCTAAGAAAAAATTGCCAGGGCCTGATGGATTCCCAAGTGAATTCTATCAGACATTCAAAGAGCAACTAATCCCAATATCATACAAATTATTTGATATAATAAGCAAAGAAGGAGTCCTACCAAATTCCTTTTATGATACAAATATGGTACTGATTCCAAAGCCAGGTAGATCAAAAACAGAGAAAAAAAAACTATAGACCAATCTCCCTAATGAACACAGATGCAAAAATCTTAAATAGAATACTAGCAAAGAGACTCCAGCAAGTGATCAAGAGGATCATCCACCATGATCAGGTGGGATTTATACCAGGAATGCAAGGATGGTTCAACATTAGGAAAACCATACACATAATTGACCATATCAACAATCTAACAAACAAAAATCATATAATTATGTCAATAGATGCTGAAAATGCCTTTGACAAAATACAGCACCCATTCCTATTGAAAACATTGAAAAGTATAGGAATAGAAGGACCTTTCCTAAAAATGATAAACAGTATATACCTAAAACCATCAACAAGCATATGCAATGGGGATGAATTAGAAGCCTTTTCAATAAGATCAGGAGTGAAACAAGGATGCACATTATCACCTCTATTACTAGAAACACTAGCAGTAGCAATTAGAGAAGAAAATGAAATTGAAGGTATAAAAATAGGCAATGAGGAGACTAAGGTATCACTCTTTGCAGATGATATGATGTTCTACTTAAAAAATCCTAGAGAATCAACTAAGAAGTTGTAGAAATAATCAACAAGTTTAGCAAAGTTGCAGGATATAAAATAAATGAACATAAATCATCAGCATTTCTATATATTTCCTACACATCACAACAGCAAGAGGTAGAAAGAGTAACACCATTTAAAATCACTCTAGACAACATAAAATACTTGGGAATCTATCTACCAAAACAAACACAGCAATTATATGAAAACAACTACAAAACACTTTCCAAACAAATAAAACTGGATCTAAACAATTGGAAAGCCATTGATTGCTCATGGGTAGGACGAGCTAACATAATAAAAATGACAATTCTACCCAAATTAATTTACCTATTTAGCACCATACCTATCAAACTACCAAAAAACTTCTTTACTGAATTAGAAAAAACTATAACAAATTTCATTTGGAATAACAAAAGATCAAGAATATCAAGGGAAATAATGAAAAAAAATGTGAAGGAAGGGGGCCTAACAGTACCAGATATTAAACTGTACTATAAAGTAGCAGTCATCAAAACGGTATGGTACTGGCTAAGAGACAGAAGGGAGGATCAGTGGAATAAACTTGGGGTAGGTGATGTCAGCAAGACTGTATATGATAAACCTAAAGAGCCCAACTTTTGGGACTAAAATCCACTCTTTGACAAAAACTGCTGGGAAATTTGGAAAACAATATGGGAAAGAATAGGTTTATATCAACATTTCACACCCTACACCAAGATAAATTGAGAATTGGTGAATGACTTGAATATAAAGAGGGAAACTATAAATAAGTTACGTGAACATAGAATAGTTTACCTGTCAGATCTATGAGAAAGGAAAGATTTTAAAACCAAGCAAGAGTTAGAGAAAATTACAAAATGTAAAATAAATGATTTTGATTATATTAAACTAAAAAGCTTTTGTACAAACCAAAACAATGTAGCCAAAATCAGAAGGGAAACAACAAATTGGGAAAAAATCTTTATAACAAAAAACTCTGACAGGGGTCTAATTACTCAAATATACAAGGAGTTAAACCAATTGTATAAAAAATCAAGCCATTCCCCAATTTAAAAATGGGCAAGAGACATGAATAGGCAATTTTCACATAAAGAAAGCAAAAGTATCAATAAGCATATGAGAAAGTGTTCTAAATCTCTAATAATTAGAGAAATGCAAATCAACACCACTCTGAGGTATCACCTCACAACAAGCAGATTAGCTAAAATGAAAGAAGGGGAGAGTAATGAATGCTGGAGGGGATGTGGCAAAACTGGGACATTAATGCATTGCTGGTGGAGTTGTGAACTGATCCAACCATTCTGGCTGGCAATTTGGAACTATGCTCAAAGGGCTATAAAAGAATGCTTGACCTTTGATCCAACCATACCATTGTTGGGTTTGTACCCCAAAGAGATCATAGATAAACAGACTTGTACGAAAATATTCATAGCTACGCTTTTTGTGGTGGCAAAAAACTGGAAAATAAGGGTATGTCCTTCAACTGGGGAATGGCTGAACAAATTGTGGTATATGCTGGTGATGGAATACTATTGTGCTAAAAGGAATAATAAACTGGAGGAATTCCATGTGAACTGGAAAGACCTCCAGGAATTGACGCAGAGCGAAAGGAGCAGAGCCAGAAGAACATTGTACACAGAGACCAATACACTGTGGTAAAATAGAATGTAATGGACTTCTGTACTAGCAGCAATGCAATGACTCAGGATAGTTCTGAGGGACTTATGGAAAAGAATGCTACCCACATTCAGAGGAAGGAATACAGGAGTGGAAACACAGAAGAAAAACAACTGCTTGAACACATGGGTTGAGGCAAACATGCTTGGGGATGTAGACTCGAAACTACCACACCAATGTAACTATCAACAATTTGGAAATAGGTCTTGATCAATGACACATGTTAAAACCAGTAGAAATGCACATCAGCTATGGGGGGGAGAGCTGGGGGTAGTGGTGAAGGGGAAAGTAGGAGCATGAATTATGTAACAATGTTAACTTTTCTAAGAAATAAATATTAGTAAATATTAAAAAAAAAAAAAGAAGAGTGTTAAGGATTAGGCAATTGGGTTAAGTTACTAGTCCAGGGTTTCCAAGCCTAGCTCTCTATACCCTGAGCCACCTAACAGCCCCTAGGCAAAAGCTTTTTAAGGAATGATTCTCAAAGATCAGATGATTTACTTCTATTTTCAGTCACCTAATATTTGCAGAAATGGTTTATCTTCATTTTCTTGACATTATCTTCAGTGTCTGAAAATCAATCTCTACCTCCATCATTTAGAATCCTTAAGTCCCTTCAAAACTCAGCTTAAATGAGACTTTCCTAATTTCCTTCTCCCCAACTGTTAGCAGCTCCATTTAATTTGTATTTGTTTTAATGTATTTTATATTTGCTTAGATAAAATGTTAAGATTATTTCCCACCAATAGAATGTAAACTCTCTCAGGACAGGGACTTTTATTTTTGTCTTAGTATATGCAATACCTGGCATAGTTCCTGCTACATGGTAGCAGGTGGTTAAAATGCCTATTTGCTTTTCCTCACATATAATCCTTTATTTCCGGATATTCTGCTTTTGTTATTACCTGTTTGCCATGCTTAGAATGCTCTTCCTCTCTGTCTTCCAATTCCCAAAATCTCTGTTTGCACTGCCTTGTGCAGGAAGCTTTCTTGTGCAGGAAGCTAGTCACTCCAACTACTAATACCTTTCTCCCTATGACTACTTTCCATCTTCTTTTAAATTTATCTTCTATGTTGTAATTTATGTTGCCTTCCATATTAGAATATAAGCTATCTGAGGGAAGTAATTTGCTTTTTCTTGGTTACCTCCAGTGTTTAAAATAGTGCCTGGCACTTAGTAAAGGCTTAAATGATGCTTCTCAATTAACTGATTAATTGCTATGTGCAAAGCCCTGGGCTAGACAAAAAGAGAAGTTATGAAGTGTAAAAAATAAAGCAATCACCACTCTACAGGAGGTTATAGTTGAATAGAGAGAAATATGACATATACACAAATAAGGTTTAATCCAAGCAGGATATGACAAGGGCAAAAGTGCTCTAGGAGAGACTGAAGCAGATAAGGCATTGTTTTTCACTGGCAGATTCAGCTGATCTAAACCAAGAAGGAAAAAGAAAATTTTCAGGAAGTAGCAAATGGTGAGGAAGGCACATGTTTTGACAGTGAGTAAAGGTGAGAGAGGGCAGAACAAGATTGTGAGAACAGTTTGGTTAGAACACAGTGGCATGATTGCTGTAGGAGAGACAGTGGCCTGTTGCCTTGTCACTCATGAGGATGTTGGCAGCTGTGGGATTTGGGGGAAATGACTTTTCCTCTCTAGGTCTCAGTTTCCTCATTTATAAAACAAGGGCGAGGGGTAGGATTGTCAGATAATGTCTAAGGTTCCTTCCAGTTCTGACATTCTATGTTTTAACCTTTATGTCCTCAGATGCCTTGCAGCTCCAATATTTCATTTTCTAATGTCCCTTCCAGCCAGAACATTCTACGATTCTATCGGGATTCTAGGGAAAAATCAAGATACTTTGGAGAAACGTCTATGGGAGGTATCTGACATCAGCCACAAACCACAAAGTTTGAAAATGGAGTAAAATACCCCCTATTTGCTTTGTCATCACACTTCCACTTCAGACCAGGAGACTCTTTTGTTATTAAACAGACCGAAACCAAACAAAAGGGACACTGTTTCTTTTATGAGTAATGCACTGACCTACCCCTGGAAAAAAATAAAAAGTTCACATCTACCGTATGAACTGTTGAGACAGCCCAAGATTTATTATGATGGATGCATAAATTATTTCTCCTTACCACCACTTAAATTGTCTAATTATTCACAGCTGTTTTCAATTTGTCTCAGGTTGTTAATTGGGGGAGTTGGAGGGGATTGAGCCCTACCTGGTTCAAGCCCCCAGTGTAAAAACAGTCGGGACTGATCCTTGGACTGAACCAGCCTCACTTCATCCTCAGAGCAAGCCCTGGGGCTGATCTTTGGAATCCTCCATAGGATCTGTTAGTCACAGTTATTCTCTAGCCTCCCACTGGGATGAGATAAAAGTTTGGAACCACCCTCATTGCTTTCCAGCTTAGATAATTATTCTGACCCTGAAGATGCTCAGTCTGGCCCTGGAAAAGGGAGAGGCCATATTTACTCCTTAAGGAGTAATTTAGGGCCTACAGACATTTGGATACAGACTCTAAAATCTTAATCTTTGGCCTGAAGAGAGAGCAAAAAGATTAGAGGTGACAGGAGTTTTATGAATGTTTAACTGGGCTAAGAGAAGCTGTGCATTGCTCCAATTTCCTTCTGAAGTTAGTGTGAGTGACTCAAGAAGTCCTACTAGCTGTCAGGGATGCCTGTGTCTGACAGTCTGAGGCAATTCCACTCCAGTCCCATCTGTCCTTGACTTTGGAATGGGAGGTGGCCAAGATGATGCCTCAGTTCAGCTTCCAAAAGAGTGTGTGTGTGTGTGTGTGTGTGTGTGTGTGTGTGTGTACACGTGATACTCCTCACTTGAAGAGGGAGTACTTCATGCTTTGAAATGTTCCAGAGCCCTCAAAATTCCCTCTCAGGCTTTTAATCCCAATTCCGCCTTCTTCTTTGAAAACTGTTGTTCAGAAACTGATTCACTTCAGGAAACTTGTGAAGTAATTAGGGGCTATTTTCCAAGGTGCCAACACCCTCAGAGTCCTCCCTCATTCCTAAACTTTCCTTTTTTTGTCATATGAATTTCTCTCTCCTTCCCTTTC
Organism: Gracilinanus agilis; assembly: GCF_016433145.1. NCBI lineage: Eukaryota > Metazoa > Chordata > Mammalia > Didelphimorphia > Didelphidae > Gracilinanus > Gracilinanus agilis. Next base: position 406,952,026 of record NC_058131.1, on the reverse strand, counting down.
TTCCCCTCCCCTGCTTTTTGCCTCAGTGACTTTAGAGTCTCCCCTTAATCCTTACTTTTCAACTGTCCCCATTCTTCAGAATTATAGAAAATGTTAGGTACATATTCTCACACTAAAAATAGTTGTGAAAGCTTACCTCCTCCTCCTCCCCCTCCTTCTTCCCTCCTCCTCCTGCCTTCCTCTACTCCTTCCTCTTCCTCTTCCTCCTCCTATGGAGCTTTCCAACTTCTCTTCTCCTTCACCCACAGGGTTGTAGTGAACCTAAGCTTTGTCAACCTTAAAAGTTATATAAATTTAGTTATCATCCTCTTCACTTCTCTCTTGATCCCTGTTCAATGATTATGGAGGCTTTCCAGCTTCTCTTTTCCCCATTCTCACACTTCCTCCTTTCTCATCCTCTTCTTCCCCACCACAGTCCCCATCGAGGTGGTCTCTTAAGGTTATGCCCAGGGAGTTGGATCATTGCCTTGCCAAAATCAAGGAAGAAATCAAGGACCACAAACAAACTGATCCATGTCAGGACCCAACAGCACCATTCAGGTCTCTTAGATTTAGAGATGGCCACAGACAATTATTTCAGTTCTCTCTAAAGTAGGGAGAGGGAATAATTCAGGATAAAGGGAGCTTGCTATCAGTGGATAGAATTCTTGACTTAAAGTAAGAAAACCATAAATTTAAATACTTATTAGCAACTTCAGATACTTTTTTGCTGTGTGTGACAGCCTGTCTACCTCAGTTTACTCATCTATAAAAGAAGGACAATAATAGCAACTATCTCCCAGGGTTGTGGTGAGGATCAAATGAAAAAATAATTATAAAGTACCTAGCAGAGTGTTTGGCACATAGTAAATGCTATATAAATGTTAGCTATTATTATTTGCAAAGCCCTCCACGTAGTATGCTTTAGAAATGCTTATTTCCTTTCTCCTATTATCCCTGTGATAATATTTGTAAGGTGCTTTGCAAACCTTAAAGCACTTTATAAATGGTGGCTATGATGATGATGTACAGGTGGCAGGAGATACCATTTATAATTTGTAGTTAAGATGGATACATCTTTACTAAATAATAATATTGGTGAATTGTATCACAGGAAAAAATAGAGATTTTGGTTACATAAAATTGAAATTTTTTTGCATATAGAGTTATAGGAGAAGAATTTTTGTAGTAAACTTATGTGATTAAGATCTGGTATTAAATATAGATAGGAAATTGACATAAATATATAAGAACCAGCGCTATCCTGGAGTAGACAAGGAGCAAAGGACACGAATAGGCAATTCTAAAAAACCCCAAACCCTCAACAACAATATGAAAAAGTACTCCAAATAATTACTAATAAAATCAATGAAAATTAAAACAATTTTGTAGACCCACCTGAATGAAGGCAGGGACCAATTCATATTTATAACATGTATCCCTTCCAGTACCTAAAACCTTACTCTAGAGGAGCACAATGGGAGTTTAATCAGATCAGCAAAAATGAAAATCAAGGCAATTGGCATTTGTTAGATCAGATAATGGGAAGCTGTACAGGCTCACTAATGTGCTATTGGTGGAACTGGGAAGCAGTTCAATCTTTCTGGAAAACAATTTACCAAGAAAACCAATAAATTGTATGTACCCTTTGATCCTACAATGATATCACTGCTGAGCAGAGTACCTCAAAGAAGTCAAATACAGAGAGAAAGGATCCATGTGAAAAAATATTTATAGCATCATTTTTTGTTGTAGCAAAGAACTAGAAATAAACTCAATGTTTACTAATTGGGGAATGACTGAAAAAATTATGACATATGAAAATAATGGAATATTGTGCCATAAAAAGAGGAACGGTAGAGATAATTCTTTTATTTGAGAGCACAGGACAAAAATCATCAAATTTAAATGAAAGAACCTGAATTCAAATTATCTGTGAGCTCTTGATCAAGTCTTCCATAGCCTCAGTTTTTCATTTGTAAAATGAGATGACTGGACTTGATGACTTTTGAAATCTTTCCCTAAAATTTAATTATTCTTTTGAGATAGAATTAGAGCTAAAGAGATCTTGAAGACCATCTAGTCTAAACCCCCCATTTACAGAGGAGAAAACTGATGCTTAAAGTGGTGAAGAAATGTACCTAAAGTCATATGGTTACACTAGTACCAAAATATGTATTGCATCTCTTTTTATGGACACTAAGAATTAGAAATTGAAAGAATGTCCATCAATTGAAAAATGGCTGAACAAGTCTTGATATATAGTTGTAATGGAATACTATTGTGCCATAAGGAATGATGAATAAGATGATCATATATATATACCTGGAAAGGCTTAAATGAAGTAATGCAAAGTGAAATGAGCAGAACCAGGAGAATGTTGTACACAGTAACAATGATCAACTGTGAATGTCTTAACTATTATCAATAATGCAAGGATCTGGAACAGCTCCAAAAGATTCATGATAAACAGTATAGAGAACGAATTGGCAGAGTCTGAATGCAGATTAAAGCATACCATTCTCCACTTTATTTCTTCAATGAATTTCACTCTCGTGAAAATATGTTTTCTTTTACAATATGACAAACATGGAAGTATGTATTGTATTAACACATGGACAAACTATATCATACAACCCTTCCATTTTTGGAGGGGTACAAAGGAGGAAAACATGAACTGCAAATGTCATAAAATGACTGTTGAAAATTGTATTACATATAATCTGGGGGGGGAAGGTCATGTGACTAGTTGGTGAAAAGGACATCCCCTAACATTAAGTAAGCTAAGTGAGGGTAGGCACCAGTTCTTCTCTAAAAAGTTTATCTCTTTCGGAGAGGGAGTTTACCTGTGGGGAGTTTTCTATGCCAGTGAAAACAGAGTTCTGCTCCAAAAGAACCCACATTTTTTCTTCATTCAGAAGTGGAATTTAATAAAAAGTAACTCAATCATGCTTGATTCTTTTCTTTCATTGGACTTTGCAATTGCTAATGGACCTTCCTTCAGAGAGTACTGTTAGGATTCTATCACTCACTCCCTGACTTCCGGGTTAAGATGGCGTCAAAGTAAAAAGCAGCTGCTTAACCTCTCCTAACCGAAATATATAGGACTCCTCAAGGGGACATAAAAACAAATCCAGATGAACAAAGGGACCCCACAACAGCACTCAGCATTGAAGGTATGTGGGATCAGGGCATTTCCATGCTATAAGGGGTTGAAATAGCTCTACTAAAACGTGAGCTGAGCAACCCATTCCCCCACCCCACACCACGTACAGTGCCAAAGCCTGCGCACAAGAGTTAAAGCAAGTTTGGGGCACCCATTAAGTCTTTGGCAACTACCTGGGGTCACCAGGGCCTGCCCCTGAGTGCAGCAAGACTTAAGACCCCAAGAGGCTAAAGAATGCACGGACTTTGAACACAACCCTGAGAGCAGGCACAAGTGTGAGCACAGATGCGGATTCTGAGTGCAGGCACAGACTGTGGGTGGGGACCCAGTGCAGATGGGTGCAAGACTGTGGAAGTAGCACCCTGAGACTGTTAAAGGAGCTTCGGGCAGAGGAACAAGCAAGGGGACCACTAGGAGGCTTGACCCTGAGAACAACTAGACCTGAGACCTCAGGAGCCTAAAGAGCGCAGACAGACCCTGAGTGTGTGAGGATAAACCTGAGAGGGCCCACGGCTCACAATGGCAAGCCACAGACAAGAAACCCAGAAGAGAAAGATCAAGAAGAAATCTTTAACACTCGACAAGTTTTACACAAAAAATCCAGACAACAGAGCAAACAGCAGAGGAGAACAAACAAGTAATCATATCCAAACCTTCCCCAAAAAAATGAAAACTGGTCACAAGCTATTAAAGTGTTCAAATCTGAGATAATGAGAAAGATGATAGAGAACTGGCAAGAAAATAAGTTTAAAAGGCAGAATTTCACAATTAGAAAGTGAAGCTGAGAAATCAAATGAATTGATAAGCAAATTGAAGACCAGAAATGACCAGCTGGAAGCCTTGAAGAACCAAACAGACCAGATTCAAAAGGAAAACCAAAAGATTATAGCTGAAAACCAGTCTCTAAAGGCGAGAATTGGGCAATTAGACAAAGACGCCCCTCAAATCAAAAGAATTGATAAGCAAATTGGACACCAAAATCAAACAGCTGGAAAACAGGTCAGACCAAATCTAAAAGGAAAATTAAAAGAATATAGCAGAAAACCAGTCTCTAAAAACAAGAATTGGGCAAGTAGAAGCCAACGATCTTTCAAGAGAGCAAGAACAAATAAAGCAAAGTCAAAAGACTGATAAAATAGAAGGAAACATGAAATATCTCAATGAGATATTGACAGATCAAGAAAACAGGTCTAGAAGAGACAATCTGAGAATCATTGGTCTTCCTGAAAAAGCAGAAATTAATAGAAATTTGGACTCCATACTAAAGGAAATTATTCAGCAAAATTGCCCTGAAGTTCTACAAGAGGGCAATATAGACATTGAAAGGATCCATAGATCGCCCTCTACACTAAACCCTGAAAAGACAACCCCCAGGAATATAATAGCCAAATTCAAGAGCTTCCAAGTAAAAGAAAAAATTTTACAAGAAACCAGAAAGAGACAATTCAGATATCAAGGAGCACCAATTAGGGTCACACAGGATCTGGCAACCTCCACACTACAAGACCACAAGGCTTGGAATATGATATTCAGAAAGGCAAGAGAACTTGATCTACAACCAAGCATCACCTACCCATCAAAACTAACTATATACTTCCAGGGGAAAGTTTGGGCATTCAACAAGATAGAAGATTTCCAAGTATTTGCACAGAAAAGACCAGGACTAAATGGAAAGTTTGATATCCAACCACAAGAACCAAGAGAAACATGAAAAGGTAAATAAGAAACAGAGGGGAAAGAAAGAAAACTCTTATTTTTAAATTTGCCTCTTTAAGGGCTTCAATAACATTTCATTATTTGTTTTCTATATGGAGAAATGTTATGTCTAATTCTCTGTAGTGAACTCTATTCACTATTATAGTATTCACTGTTATAGTAATTAGAAGAATTATTCACAGGGAGAGAGGTTGGAGTACTAAATGGTCTAAGATGATAAGGGGAGTGGGAAAGAGTGGGGGTGAATAGTAGAGAACACCAAGAGAAACTTGAATGAATAAGAAAAATAGGATATTCTATTACACACAAAGAGGGCATGGGAAGGGGAGGGGAAGAATATTATTATAAGAAGGAGAGGAAGAGAGCATTAAGAGGTAATATTTAAACCTTACTCTCAGGGTAATTAACCCTGAGGGGGAAGAGTAGCTTTATCCATTGGGATTTAGAACTCTATCTAACCCTACTGAGAAATTCAGAAGGAATAAACCAAGGGGAGAAGGGGAGCGGGGAGATCAAAAAAGGGAGGGGAGGAGAAGGGGGAGGGAATTCATTAGGACTTAAAAATAAAAAGAGGGGAATAATAAGGGAGGGGATAGAAAGAATAATAAATCAAGGGAGGGGACAAGGGTTACTGGTTTAAAACAAATCACTGGTTTAAAAGGAAATAGCCTAAGAAGAAGGGGTAGAACTAAGAGAGGATACCAAAATGTTGGGGAATACACAACTGATAATTATAACTCTGAATGTGAATGGGATGATTGATTATACTAAATTAAAAAGCTTTTGTACAAACAAAAACAATGCAACCAAAATCAGAAGGGAAACAACAAATTGGGAAAAAATCTTTAAAACAAAAAACTCTGAAAGAGGTGTAATTACTCAAATATACAAGGAGTTATATCAATTGTATAAAAAAATCAAGCCATTCCCCAATTGATAAATGGGCAAGGGACATGAATAGGCAATTTTCACATAAAGAAATCAAAACTATCAATAAGCACATGAGAAAGTGCTCTAAATCTCTAATAATTAGAAAAATGTAAATTAAAACAACGCTGAGATATCACCTCACACCTAGCAGATTGGCCATATGATAGTAGAGGAGAGTAATGAATGCTGGAGGGGATGTGGTCAAATTGGGACATTAATGCATTGCTGGTGGAGTTGTGAACTGATCCAACCATTCTGGTTGGCAATTTGGAACTATGCTCAAAGGGCTATAAAAGAATGCCTGCCCTTTGATCCAGCCATACCATTGTTGGGTCTGTACTCCAAAGAGATCATAGATAAACAGACTTGTACAAAAATATTTATAGCTGCGCTTTTTGTGGTGGCAAAAAACTGGAAAACGAGGGTATGCCCTTCTATTGGGGAATGGCTGAACAAACTGTGGTATATGCTGGTGATGGAATATTATTGAGCTAAAAGGAATAATAAACTGGAGGAATTCCATATGAACTGGAAAGACCTCTAGGAATTGATGCAGAGTGAAAGGAGCTGAGACCAATACACTGTGGTAAAATAGAATGTAATGGACCTCTGTACTAGCAGCAATGCAATGATCCAGGTCAATTCTGAGGGACTTATGGAAAAGAACCCTACCCACATTCAGAGGAAGAACTACAGGAGAGGAAACACAGAAGACAAGCAACTGCTTGAACACATGGGTTGAGGCAGACATGATTGGGGATGTAGACCCAAAACTACCACACCAATGCAACTATCAACAATTTGGAAATAATTCTTGATTGGTGACACATGTTAAAACCAGGGGAAATGCGCATTGGCTATTGTGGGGGGGGAGGTAGGGGGGTGAATGGGAAAATAAGAACATGAATCATGTAACCATGATAACTTTTCTAAAAAATAAAAATTATTAAAAAAAGTTTATCTCTTTCAACACCTAAAAACCTACAGGTATATTATGGGACATAATCCATTTTTATGGTTGAACTACAAGTTTAATACTCTTTTCACTATATCACACCCTAATGTAGCCATATACATAGAAGGAATATGTAGGTATTTAGTTGGGATGTTTTGAAAGATGTTGGACATCCTGTTAGCCCCAACTTGAATAAAAAAGGTCTTTTCCATTGAAATTCCAGTTAGCAGATTATTCTTTTGGATCAAACTATTTTTCTCCAGGCATTCTCATTTAAGATAAAATATTTCTTGGAGGAACAACTCTTTAAATCACTGAATGAGAAAGGAGGACATTTAATTTTTTACCAGGGGTCAAGTGGAATTAAACCCAATACCCAGCTAATCCCCATTTATGCATGTGGTTAGAAAATGCAAGGAGAGTCTTAAAAATCTCTAGCTCCAAGTCAGCCAAATTTTGAGAAAAGGCTTGTTGATATTCATGAAGTAAAATGTGTTGTGACACTTTCCCACTTTTCATATTTTAAAAAGTGTTTTCTACTCCCTCCAGTTAAAAGTAGAAAAAGTCAAGTTTTCAAGTATAACTACATTTTCAAGTTGAGGTTGGACTAAAAACATGGTGACAATGAACTGTGACAGGGATGAACTATTACAAACATTCACAAAATTGAACAGTTGGAAAGAACCTCAGAACTCATCTATCCTAATCCATGCCTAAGGGAGGAAAAAACAACAACCTTTCTGAACATAGTGCACAAATGGTCAGCCAACCTTTGTTTGAAGACCATCAGCAAGAGGAAATCCAAGGCACCCTAATCCATTTTTGGTTAACTGTAATTATTAAGAAACTTTGCCTTACAAAAAAATTAGAAAATGAGGAGGTGTCCCTTGATTGGAGAATGACTAAACAAATCATGGTATCTTTTGGTGATGGAATACTATTGTGCTGAAAGGAATAATGAAGTGGAGGAATTCCATGTGAACTGGAAAGACCTCCAAGAAACGATGCAGAGTGAAAGGAGCAGAATGAGGAGAACATAGTTCATAGACACTGATACACTGTGGCACAATCGAACATAATGGACTTCTCTAACAGCAACAATGCAATGATCCAGGATAATTCTGAGGGATTTGTGAGAAAGAATACTATTCACAACCAGAGAAAGAACTGTGGAGGAAAAAAACATAGATTGATCACATGGTTCTATGGGTATATGATGAGATGTTGATTTTAAATGATCACTCTATTGCACATATTAATAGTTAGGAAATAGGTTCTGAACAATGATACATGTAAAACCTAGTGGAATTGCTCCTTGGTTATGGGAGGAGGGACAGAGAAGGGAAGGGAAAGAACATAAATCATGTAGCTATGGGAAAATGTTCTAAATTAATTAATTAAATTAAAAAAAAGAGGTTTTGACCTTAATTTGGAATTATGCCCAAAGGGCTTTAAAAGAATGCATGCCCTTTGATCCAGTAATAACACTACTAGGTTTGTACCCCAAAGAGATAATAAAAAAGGATTATACAAAAATATTCATAGCTATGCTTTTTTTGGTGGCAAAAAATTGGAAAATGAGGGGGTATCTCTTGATTGAGGAATGGCTGAACAAATTGTGGTATATGATGGTGATAAAATACTATTGTGCTATAAGGAATGATGAACTGCTTGAATTCTATATGAACTGGAAAGACCTCCATGAACTGATGGAGAGTAAAATGAGAACCAGGAGAATGTTGTACACAGAAACTAAAGCATTGTGGAACAATCAAATGTAATCAAATTTGCTACTAGTAGCAATTCAATGATCCAGGACAATCTCAAAGGACTTATGAGAAAGAATACTATCCAAATTGAGATAAAGAACTATGGGAGTAGAAACACAGAAGAAAAATATGATTTATCACTTGTTTGTATGTGTACATGATTTGAGGTTTTGGTTTTAAAAGATTGCTCTGTTGCAAAAATGAATAATATGGTAATAGGTATCAAGTGATATCATATGTATAACCCAGTGAAATTGTTTGTCGGCTCCAGGAAGGGGGAGAGAAAATGAATCATGTAACCATGGGAAAATATTTTTAAATTAAATTTAAAAATTTTAAGAAGTTTTGCCTTATTTATCTCTGTCTGGGGCAGGGGGATCCAGTATAAAGGCAAAAAAAAAAATAAGCCAAGTTTCTTTTTTTAAAACCCTTCCTTCCTTCTTAGAATGAATACTGTGTATTGGTTCCAAGGCAGAAGAGTGGGAGGGACTGAGCAATGGGGGTTAAGTGACTTGCCTAGTGTTACACAGCCAGTAAGTGTCTGAGGTCGTACTTGAACCCAGGACCCCTTCTCTCTAAGCCTGGCTCTCAATCCACCGGGTCACACAGTTGACCCCAATAAACCAAGTTTTAAGATAGTGGGGAAACTCCAAAAGGACTAGCAATTCTGGTATAGAAGGCAGTATGTAGAGAGTGAATAAATTCTTAGCAATTCTTAACAATTCCATGAGGCAAGCACATTCAGCTGAAGGCACAAGTTCTGTCTGGGTAAGTTACCCCTTAAACAGATTAGAAAGCCAGATAAGTTTCCAAGTACTCAAAGTAAAAAAGATTATGAGTAACAGCAGTGACTTGGAGCTGTAAAAATACCATAAGGTTAGTCTGTCAACAATAAATATTTATTAAATGCTTATTAAGTACTAGGTCAAAAACTGCCCCTGCACTATGAATCTCTTAGAAAACCTTTTCTGGGAAAGGCAATAAATGCTAACTATAGAAGTATAATTTCATAGACTTGGAGTTAAAGGGACCTTTGAAATCTATTTTTCTCACAGATAAAGAAACAGGATCCCCGAGAGATTCAGGGACTTGTTCAAGGTCATACAAGTAGGAAGCAGCATAATAAGAATTCGAGTCCAGTGAGAAACCAAGTTTCAACCTGAATTGGGAGAGATAACCTTGGAGGTCTCTTTCAAAACATGTCACTTCTTTCAACCTTAATTTCCTCATTTGAAAAACAAAAGGTAATACAAAACAAAAAAGATAATGCTTTTTCTTTAAATTAAACCCCTTTCTGTCCTAGTAACAACTCTAGGACAAGCGGGCAAGGGCTGGACAATTGAAGTTAAATGACTTGCTCAGGGTCACAGAGGAAGTGTCTGAGGCCAGATTTGAACCGAAGCCATCCACTACTCTAGACCTGGCTCTCAATCCACTGAGCCACCTAGCTACTCAACAATAATACTTGTATTACTTACCTTATGGTGTTGTTTTGAGGATTGTAGGACATAAACCACTTTAATTGAGCCTTGCAAGTAATACAAGGATCTGCTATGGATTTATTCTTTTTTACTCAGAATTCTATATACATCAATTTTGATATATTAATTTTTTCCCAAAATTTACTCTTTTCTTTTTTTTTTTTTGACAATTGACTCATATACTCCATCACTCAATCATGTATCCTGAGTTGATCCAGGTGTTGGTCAACACTCTCCTCAGAGGGGCATTGTATAATTTTTGTAAAATCCAAGATTTAAATTTTTTTGAGATAAAATTTCCGAAAAAGAAGCTCGCTAAATCCCTGAATCAAGAAAATGGATTGTTTAAGGAAGGTGCCATATAGAAAGCCTACACTGCACCAGAAGATCCAGTATGAACTTTGGGTTTTAGTCAACTGAACTGGAGGGTTGAACACGTTTATTCTGAATATAAACTTTTATGCCAAAGGGGATTGCTCCCTAATTGGCTTTTTGTCAATGTACCTAACAATCATTGGTTTTGCTCTTTCTCTCTTTTATTTCCCTCTTATCTCCAAATATTGTAATTTTCTTTTAGAAAGTGCAATATTGTATGCACCTTTAGCTAGAAGATCTTTAGAGGTATAAGCTGGATATGTGAAGTGATTCATTGGGGAGCCTAGGCATGTAAATCTGGGAGATTTCAACATACTCATCTCCCAGTAGAATCACAGAGGGGATTGTGAAAGGAAGTTTCTTTATACTTAGAGAGCTCTACCTTTTTAACTCAATCAGTCAGAAACTTGTGAATCCTTCTGATAAGAGTTTACATCCTCAAAGGATGAGAAGTAGATCCCACAGACACTGTCCCCTGGGCAGTGATAGGCAAATTTGGAATCTGTGATTGGTTCCCATGAAGTGGGGGAGAGACAGGAAGTGACATGGAAAAAGAACTATAAAAGATCATGTCTTCCTGGATTCGGCTTCTGGCTTGGAGATATTCCTGCCTTGGCTTTTGGAGAGACTCTTTCCTTGAATTCTGCATGGGTGAGTGGAGCTACTTTTCCTTGGAGTTATTCTGCTTTGGTGGAACTCTGGCTGAAGACACCAACAGGACTTCTGGCTGAGAATTACTGTGAAATCCGTGCACTTATGGAAGCCCCTGAGAGGGGCTGAGCTGGACTTCACTGGAGAAGCCCTTAGGACTGGTAGGATTGTTCAGGCTCTGTCTCTTTTCTACATTTCCCACTTTCACTTTTTCTACCTTGTTGTAAATAAAAGCTGGCAACAATCGTTTTGACTTAGGGGCTAATATTTTATAACTAGCGACCACTTTTACAACTCTCGAATGGAGTAAAACCTAAATTTAAATGTTACAGGATCAAATGAGTTAACATATGTAAAGACTTTCTAAGTATCTAGGTATCCTCCAAGCCATGCTTGACAACCCACCCAACAATCTCTGAGGACCAAGAACTGGCCGTCTTGCCTTTGAAAGCAAGAAAACTACTGTTCAATATTGTTCTACTCATAAGCCCTGTGACTGCCTGTGTCAAACTTTTCCTTTCTGGGTCACCATTGCCCTATTTGTGTACTGTATCTCCCTATTAAAATTAAGACTCTTTGGGGTGCAAAAGTTGTAAACTTAGCCTAGTACCTGGTGCTTAATTGATGAATTCACTGATTGATGATGATTGAACTTCACTGGTTCAGTTTCTTCCTTACAAAACTGGATGGTTGAACTAGATGGTCTTTAAAGAGTTAAATCCACACTTGTTATGCCTTCTTGTTGTTTTCAAACTTGCCTTTTCAAAGAGGACCAATGAGGGAAGGAAGAAGGGGAGTTAAGTTTGATCATGTAACTTGGGAGAACTTGTGTAGAGATTTATTATTACATGTGATTGGTAAAAATTAAAAAAAACAAAAACCCCAAAAGGACCAATGACGTCATGGGGTATTATCTTGACTTATGAGTGAATTGGATTTAAATGAGACAAAATTTCATGAAGTCATAAGCCCCACTTTTTCTTCTAGAGTCGCTAAGTTCAGGTAAAGACGAAAGTCAGGATAACTGGTGATAGCTAGGCACGTAGTGGATGACCTTGACCTCTTCAATAATTTAATTATTCAGCTGCCTTCATGGCTGCTGGGACAAATTGTTCTCAGATACATTTTCTGCCAGGAGAAGTCTTCACCTGCCTGGGGATAGACACTGATGAGTTTGAGGAATGTTCATTATCCTAAATCTGGTTCATCCTGTTTTACTGGAGTATGGTTATCATGCATGTTATAGCTCTCACCTGTGGCTCTCTGTCTTTTACAGCATTGTGAAAATTCCTTTTATAATTAAAGAACAAAACTATTCAAAGACATAGATATAAATATATGTAGCAAAATACTGTTTTTAATTCCACATTCACTGGTGGCATAGGTGCCTCCTGAAAAGGCTACAGTCTTAAAAAGAGATTCTTTTGAAGCAAAAAAAAAATTTATTTGTACACTGAAAAATAACATTGATTTTAAGTTGCCCACATTTGTGTTTTATATGAGCCAGATTTAAGGGGAAAAGTACAGCCTGTGTTTAGGCCAATATAGTATTTTGACACAAGTTTTTCCACCCCTTATTAAAGAACGGATAGTGTTTCATGGAGCTAGATAAAATCTTGCTTTAATATAGTTAGGTTCAATTGACCTTGAACCCAATCTACAAATCAGGAAAGGATGACCCCTTCATCAATGCCTGTTATATATACACAGAGAAATGAGCTGAGAAGATTTATATTTAGATAACTAGACCATGCCCAAATACCTAATACAGTATATAAAATGAAGGCAGATGTCAGCCTTCTAAATGGTCTTTCTGCCTCAAGTCTTCCCCCTTTCTGATACATCAGTCTCACAGTCACTCAAGTAAACTTCCTCATATAGCAATATGATTATGCTATTTCTTTATTAAAAAAGCCCCAATGACTCTTCATGGTCTCCAACACAAAATATAAATTCTTTACTTTGACATTTAAGGCCATTCAGTATCTGGATACATAGTTTTGCTCTTCCTATATTTCTTATCCCAACCAAATTAAAATACTAGTTATCTTTCCATATACTCTCTTTTTCTGAAAACAAGTTTTACAAATATTACCTTCATTTCATTCTTACAACAATGCTGAGAAGTAGGTGATTTTTATTGTTCCCATTTTATATGAAGAACCTGATATCTTATCTTGTCTTCATTTGTCTTTTTAAAATGTAACTTTATTAAATTTAATATTTATTTGTTCGTTACAGGTAAACCCCTCCCTTTCTTCCCTACTTCCATTAAAGAAGCTATCATTTGACAAAAATATATATGTATCTATAAAACTATGTCTTGCTTGTTTCTATTTATTATATTTCTGGAGATGTACATACACAAATCATTCTTCAAATAATATTACTGTTTCTGCATATAATGTTCTCTTGGTTCTGCTTATTTCAGTCTTCATAATTTCATGTTTTAAAAAAATTAACCTGCTTATCATTTCTTAGAGTATAATAGTATTCCACCACAATCATATACTGCAATTTGTGTAGCCACTTCCAAATTTGATGGACATCCCTTCAGTTTCTAGTTCTTTGCCACCACTAAGAGAGCTGCTATAAATATTTTAGAATATAGAAGTTCTTTTCATTTTTCCCTGATCACCTTAGAAAATGAATCTAATATTGGTATTGCTAGGTCAAAAGGTACACATGGTTTTTAAATTTGTTGGACATAATTCCACATTGCTCTCCATAATGATTGGATCAGTTCATAGCTCCACCAACAATGTATTAGTGTCCTCATTTTTAATATCCTTCCAACATTTGCCACTTTGTCCCTTTATCATTTTAGTCAATCTAATAGATGATATCTCAGAGTTGTTGTGATTTACATTTTTTCAATCAATGATTTAGAGCATTTTTTTATATAGTTACATACAGCTTTGATTTCTTCATTCTCAAACTCTCCATTCATATCTTTTGACCATTTATCAATTGAGTGATGGTTCATATTCTTATAAATTTGACAAATTCCTCTATGTATTTAAATATGAGACCTCTATCTGATAAATAAACTATCTATAAATTTTTTCTAACGTACTGCTTTCCTTCTAATCTTGGTTATATTAGTTTTATTTGTATAAAGCTCTTTTAACTTAATGTAGTCAAAATTATCTATTTTACATCCCACAATGCTTTTTATCTCTTTTTATTCATAAATTCTTCTCCTATCCGTAAATCTCTAGGTAAGTTGTTACCTGTGCTAATTTACTTATGATAGCTCTCTTTTTGCCTAGGTCATGTATTCATTTTGATCTTATCTTAGTAAACAGTAAAAGATATTAGACTATAACTAGTGTCTTCCAGACTGCTTTCAAGTTTCCCCAACAGTTTATACCAAATAACACAAGTTGTCATGTACTCAAGCTTCCTTTTCCCCTTGGTTGAACTTCCTACTTTCCATCAAGGCTCTTCTCAGGTGTCATCTCTATAATATCCTCCTTGACATCTAACCTCTCTCCTCTCCTAACCAAGAGTTCTCTCTCCTTTCTGAAATTCCTCACAGCACTTTGCTTGGATCTTTCCTTTGAACTTTGAACTTTTCTCACTAACCTCTGTATCATAATTATTATACATCCTTCCCTCCTCAAAAAATTAAATTATAAGCTTCTTGAGAATGGGGGCCATGATAAATCTACCTCTGTAGTGCCATTGCTTAGCATACTGTCTTGTATGGTGTAGGGTTTTAGTAAATGTTAGAGTTAAATTGAATTTTATTATAATTATTGTTATTGGTAATAATATTAAATATTATAGTATTTGTAATATTTAACATTAAAACCCTTTACAAAGTGCTATACATCAATTATTGCTTTTGATCCATAATAGTCTGATGAAGTAAGTAGTTGTGTTATTTAAAATCACTTGGGATATTTGGAACTACATTTGCTTTGAATGTATACTCTTATGCCAATAGGGGACTACCCCAAATTGGCTTTTTGTCAATGCGGTTAGCTTTTATTCTCTTTTCTTTTGATTTAAGATCCACCGAAAAAGACCAGTCTTTTTCAACGGATCTCAGGGGGGTAATGTGTCATTTAAAATCACTTGGGATATTTGGAACTACATTTTCCGTGGTCCAATGGGTTTCCTGCTTTAGATGACGTCTTCAAGGTGAGGGATGGCTTTAAATATTGGGAAGTGACTTTGAACTTCCTTTTTAGCTACCTGGGTACGTGAAGATACAAAAGGTAAAATGACTGAGGCGGCAGTTTGAATACTTACAGGCTCGTGGTCAAATGATTTATTCTATCAGCAATGGCTTTTATTAAAATACTATTCTCCCTTTTAATCTTGGCCATCATCATTTTTAAATAGTACAAATATTATTATTTACATTTTATGGAAGAGAAATTTAAGGTTCAGAGAAATCGACTTATCTGGTCACATAGCAAGTCACAAAGTTCCAATATGAACCCAGTTCTCTTGACTTGATCCAACATTTTGTACGACATGTAATAACAATATACTTTATTATTATCACAAAAATGTTCATTGAATTAGGTAGGTGTATCTTGATTGATTTATATCTATTTGAACAAGAAAATAAGCAAATGAGGATTTCTATGTATCAGGTTATTTTAGTATGTTATAACATTACATGAATGAGAACAAGGTCATGGTTTTTAGTTTAGAGTTTTCTAGTTGGGTGGTAGTGCCAAGATGGCAGAATAGGTACATTGACTCATCTGATCTCTATCAAATTACTCTCCCCCCAAAAAATATAATATATTGCCTCAAAAGAAATTCTGGAGCAACACAATCCACAAAAAGATGGGATGAATTAATTTTTCAGCCCAAAACAACTTAGAAAGCCAACCCAAAAGATGGATTGCATCAGATTGGAAGTGGAGCCCAAAGTATTATGCCAAGGCAGGTCCCACCATGGCAATAAGCCTTGGGGTGGTTGAATCAGCAGCAGACTTCTTGAGCTCTCAACCACATATGGTAAGGGGAGGTTAGACAACTGCTCAGAAGAAGATTATAGGGGCCCCTTTGCTAGCTCTGGGTGAAAGACTATTGTCACATTGCCCATATATAGATCCATGTCACAGTCCTGTGTTGTGGTTTCAAGGGGAGGAAAGTGTCAGCACACACCAGTGATTGAGGCTTCAGGGGAACAGGAGATCCTGGTCTCAGTTCCAAGGTGGAAAAAATGCTTGTGGTTGCTCACAGACCAGAGCACAGGCCAGGAGAGTATTAAACACATCTTATAAGGTTGTAACACTTTAGAAGAACGGAAAACTTACAGAGTTCCAATGCTAGCTCTGAAGATAGCTACACAAAGAATCTGAAGCTTGGAACAATTCTCTCTTCACTACAGTCACAGAGTCTAACTTTAACAGGTTTCTAAGTTAAAAGATGAGAAAAAGGCTGGGAAATGAGCAAACAAGAACAACAACAAAAAAGAAACTCAACATTGAAAGTCATTTTGGTGATAGGAAGACCAAAATACAAACTTAGAAGAAGACATCAAAGAAAAAGACTCTTTACCAAGAGTCAACAGCTTGGTAAAGGAGGCATAAAAAATAGTGAATAGGACAATTGGTAAAAGAGGCATAAAAATCCACTGAAGAGAAAAACTTATTAAAAAGTAGAATTGGTCAAATGGAAAGATACACAAAAATTCACTGAAAAGAAAAACTTCTTAAAAGACAGAAATGACCACATGTGGTACACAATTTCACTGAGGAAAAGAATTCTTTATAAGTAGAAGTGGTCACATGGAAAAGGAGGCATAAAAGCTCACTGGAGAAAATCATGCCTTAAAAATTGGAGTTGGTTAAGTGAAAGCTAATGATGCCATGATATACCAAGAAACAATCAAATAAAGTTAAAAAATAGAAAAAAATGTGAAATGTCTCATTGGAAAAATAACTGTCTTGGACAATAAATCCAGAAGAGACCATCTAAAAATTATTAGACTACCTGAAAGTCATGATTAAAAAGAGAGTCTAGACATAATTTTTCAAGAAATTATCAAGGCAAGCTTCCCTGATATTCTAGAACTAGAAGATAAACTAGAATTTGAAAGAGTCACCTCCTGAAAGAGATCTCAAAAGAATAACTCTCAGGAATATTATATAGCCAAATTCTAGAACTTCCAGTTCAAGGAGGAAATATTACAAGCATCAAAAAAGAAACAATTCCAATATTGTGGAGCCACAGTAAGAATAACACAACATTTGGCAGCTTCTACATTAAAGGACCAGAGGGCCAAGAATAGGATATCTAAGAGGGCAAAGGAAGTAGGACTTCAAGAGTATCACTTACCTAGCAAAACTGAGCATAATCCTTTAGGAGAAAAAATAGCTATTCAATGAAATAGAGGATTTTCAAACATTCCTGATGAAAAGACCAGAGCTGAATGGAAAAGATGATTCTCAAATACAAGACTCAAGAGAAGCATAAGATGGTAAATGGAAAAGAAAAATTAGGGGGCAGCTGGGTAGCTTAGTGGATTGAAAGCCAGGACGAGATATGGGAGGTCCTAGGTTCAAATCTGGTCTCAGACACTTCCCAGCTGTGTGACCCTGGGCAAGTCACTTGACTCCCATTGCCTACCTTTACCACTCTTCTGCTCCAAGACAAAAGGTAAGGGTTTAAAAAAAATTAAAAAAGAAAAAAAAAGAAAAATCAAAAGACATTCAATAAGGTTAAACTTTTGCTTATCTACATGGGAAGGAGAATCTTGTAATGCCTAAGAATTTTATCATTGTTAGGGCAATTAGAAGTATACATAGACAGGGGTTATGGGTGTGGGTTGAATATGATGGGATAATACCTAAAAATAAAATAAAATTAAGGCATTTGAAAGAGGAATGCATTGGGCATAGGTGAAAGGGGAAAATAGAGTGTGAAAAATTATCTCATAAAAAAGAGGCATGAAAGAGCTTTTACATTGGAGAGGAAGATGCAGGTGGTGAGGAGAACACATGAACTTTACTGTCATTGGAACTGGCTCACTGAGGGAAGAATGTACACAAATAATTGGGTATAGACATCTATTTTACCCTCCAGGAAAGTAAGAGAAAAAGGGGATAAGATAAGGGTGGTAGGGTTAATAAAAAAGGGCAATTTGGGGGATATGTTGGTCAGAAGCTAAAAAAGGGGAAATAGGATGGAGAATAATACACAGTAATCATAACAGTACAAAATTATTTTTATAAGTCTCTTTAATAAAAGTCTCATTTCTCAAATACATACATGAATTAAATGCATAAGAATACAAGTCATTCTCCCATTGATAAATGGTCTAAGGGTAGAACAGGCAATTCTCAGACAAAGTAATTAAAGCTCTCTATAGAGAGATGCTTTTATGCTCTAAATCACTATTAATTAGAGAAATGCAAATTAAAACAACTCTGAGATACCATTCCACACATATCAGATTAGTTATTATGATAGAAAAGGAGAATAACAAAACTTGGAGAGGATGTGGGAAAATTGAGACCCATGCACTGTTGGGGGAATTATGAACTGATTCAACCATTTTGGTGAGCAATTTGGAACTATGCTTAAAGGGCTATAAAACAGTACATACTCTCTGAGTTAGCAATGCCATTACTAGATTTATATCTCAAGGAGACAGAGACAGAGATAGATAGATAGATAGAGAGAGAGAGAGAGAGAGAGAGCAAAAAGACGTATGTGTACAAAAATAGTTAAAGCAGCTCTTTTTTGGGGGGTGGGGGCAAAGATTTGGAAAGTGATGGGATACCTATCGATTGGGAAATGGCTGAATAATAGTATATGATTATAATGGAATAATATTAGGATGTAAGAAATAACATGCAGAAGGAGCTCAGAAAAACCTGGAAAGACTTTTACAAACTGAAGCAGAAAGAAAAACCATGGAAAGACTTATACAAACTGAAGCAGAGTGAAGTAAGCAGAACTAGGAACACCGTACACAGTGATAGCAATACTATATGATGAACAAGTGTTCTATTCTCAGCAATACAATGATCTAAAACAATCCTAAAGGACTTGTGATAAAAATGCCATTTACTTCCAGAGAAAGGACTATTAGAGTCTAAATCCAGACCAAAGCATCTCATTAGAGGAAATATTTAATTACGCTTCTTTTTTGTCTATTTAGTTTTATTCTTAAATACTCTTGGAGTTCTAACCTTTCTGTAAACTTCCTTTCCTTTATATTGTTTCTCACTATTTTATGATTCTACACAGTTTATAGCCTTCTTTTGTAAGATTCTATATAGTAACCTGGCAGATAGGTTGTGCTGTGGATAGAGCCCTGGGACTGGAGTCAGAATAGACTTGAGTTCAAATCTGGACTAAGACATTTCCAAGGTCTATGACCCGAAGGAAGTAATTTAACCTCTCTTTGCCTCACTTCCTTAACTGTAAAATTGAGATAATAAAAGCAACTTCTTTGCAGGGTAATTGAGAGTATCAAATGAGGTAATCTTTATAAATCACACAGCAAAATGTCCAGCACATAGTACGTGCTAAGTCAATTCTAACTGCTATTACTTATTATCATTATTGTGTTGTTGTTAGTTACCATTTCTCTTTACTTTTCAAGGTTCTCAAGTGGTTCCTGATAAGGTGGTTTCTAGGCTCTTTTGGCCTCCTTATGGTGGTAAATGATATTAATTTAAAACTTCCTTAGAAAATGATAATATTCTACATTAATGCCTGTTCTTGTATCCATTTTCCAGGCAGAACATATAGTATATGCCCTAAGGATTGAGCCCTCATGGACCAAACCTCTCATTTCAAAAGATTCTATAGGAATTCAACCAATCAGCTTCCCATAGAGGTCACACCTGTAACAGGGAAGAGTGTGAGCAAAGATGGAGAGGCAGAAACATATAGGGTACTTTTAGGGGTCTGAGAGTAGTTTTAATTGGCTGGAGAATAGCATATGTGGAGGGGATTTGATATGACATCAGACCAGAAAAGTAGAGTGATATCAAAATGTAAAAGATCTTAAATGCTAAGCAAAGGAGCATGTTTTTCCTTGATATGCATCAGCGCAGAGAAAAATATTATTCTGTTGGTGGTCTGAAGGACAGGTCAAAAAAAAGTGAGAGAGTTGAGGTGGAAAGCCCTATATGGAAGCTATTATGTGATCTTGGTAGAGTGGTAAAGAGTGCTTATATTAAGGTGTTGTTGGTAGGAATAGACAGGAAGGGAGGTATGGAAGAGACATTACAAAGACAGGATTAATAGGATTTTGGAGTAAGGCTTACAACTCACATTTGTATTACCTTTCTGTAAACTTCCTTTCCTTTATATTATTTCTCACCATTTTATGATTCTAAACAGTTATAACCTTCCTGTGTAAGATTTTATATAGTAACCTTGCAGATAAGTGGTACAGTGGATAGAGTCGTGGGTCAACAGATAGTAAAGAAATTTAGGGTCAGAAGTGAAATGACTTGCTCAGGGACACTCAAGCTGGTTAATGTTTTTCCAGGATTCACATCCAGCTCTCCTTTTTCCAAAGGGAAAGAGAAGGAAGAGACAGAAATAAAACCAAAATCTGAGGAATGGGAGATTCAGTGACTGGTATTGCCACAGACAGATATCAGGAGGTAAGAAGGAAGAGTAGGTTTAGAGGTAAAGATAAAATTTTTTAATGTGGGGGATGTACGAAAGAGGAATAAATATATTTAATGTCATTGCAATTGTAAAGGAAGTATAAAGAGGCATATGAAGATATTTCTCAAGCAAATTGATGGGATTATAGGTTATTGGATGAAGGCAATTGACATTACACAGGGAACTTCTGGACAATAACTGGGAAGATCAGGGGCAGCTGGGTGGCTCAGTGGATTGAGAATCAGGCCCAGAGACCTGGGTTCACATCTGACCTCAGACACTTCTTAGCTGTGTGACCCTGGGCAAGTCACTTAACCCTCATTGCCTAGCCCTTCCCACTCTGCCTTGGAACCAATACACAGTATTCATTCTAAGATGGGAGGTAAGGACTTAAAAAAATAGTTGGGAAGATCAGTCATGCACTTTGTATCCTATGTGTAAAAGGGAAAAGTTGGATCTATTTGAAATGTCTTTGAAAAATGAGCTCTGAGAAGAGCATTGATTGAGTCATCTCTTATGAGTATATCTATTAGGATGCAGCTAAAGATAAAAGGAATTTCTCTTCTTCTATCCCCCTCAGCAATGACATCTCTCAACATAAGCATAATGGCTGTAGAAGATGCTGTGCCTAGTAGAGAGCAGGACCAAAGAAGCCCAGCTATGCAGTTCTATCGGTTAGTGAAGAGGGAGAGAGATTGATGCTAGTGGCTAGGCTCAGGAAAATCCTATAGGTGAGGCTCCTAATAGTCCAGGGGTGGATTCAGTCTCTCTTTGGAAGGATGCTGTGACACCCTCAGCCAGGATGTCAGCTGAACCTGAACCCAGAAACAGGGGAGACCACAGTCAAGCTTTGGAGTCTTGCTCAGTCCAAGAGCTAGCCGATGGGGTCCAACAGAAACATTAGGCATAGAAGGGGCAGTACAAAGACTTATGAGAAAATATTGCTGAGCATTGTGGTTCTGGAGGTGTTAGTTGTATTGTGTGCCAAGTTCTTCATTTGGAAAATCAGTGTCTACTTTTCCTATTGATTCTGCATGTAATCATAGGATAGTTCACCCCAGTTTTGTGAGGAAGATACTTTGTTATTAATTTTCTTACTGTGCCAATTAAACGAATGAATTTGCCCTGATTTGAGACCTCTGACTGACTGGAGTGAAAGTAAACACAGGTGATGCTATGAATAGAGTGCCAGGGCTGGAGTCACAAGGCTCATATTCCTGACTCTGGGCCAGTCAATTAACCCAATTTGCCTCAGTTTCCTCATCTATAAAATGAGCTGGAGAAGAAAATGACAAATAACTTCAGTATCTTTGCTGAGAAAACCCTAAGTGGTGTCACACAAATAGTCAGACAAGACTGAAACAATTGATCAATAAAAAGCACACTGATTAGGGCTTGTAACCTATAGTTTTAGGAGTGCAGACCCAGAGAGTGAGTCTTGAACCTGAGAAAGTCATCTCCTGTGGTACCCAACCTGCAAGTATGAGATTAGAGAGGAAATCCAGAGAAGGCTGCTGCCATACTACCATGATGAGTTTGAAATGAGTGGGATAGTTAGATCTAGTTGGAAGTTGAAAAATGTGTGTTTTTAGCTCATCAGATGTCAGAACGAGAAGTATTTATTGATTGGCCAAAAAGTGATGAAAAAGTTTGTTATGAAGATCCTCTGTTATTGGGTTACAATTTACCACAGTGAATGAAAAACACACATTGATGAACTTGCAGGTCTTTGGAGGTGTTCAAATAAGTAACGACAATGATAGCTGGCATTTAAAAACCCTTTCAAGGCTTTTTATATACGATATTTCACTGCTCCTCACCTGTGCCCTTATTATCCCAATTTTACTGATGATGAAATAGAGCCTGTGTGATGTTAAGTTACCCAAGGTCACACAGCTGCAAAGGGTCTAAGGTCAAATTTGAACTCGAGTCTTCCTGACTTTTAAGTCCAGTATTTTATCCACAAGGTTATCTAGTTGCCTAAATTATAAACAATTCTCCCTCACAAGAAATGCAAAGGAAATATTTAAATTTTTTTGGTCAGTAATCTTTGTAGGACATAGTACAAATCACTGAGCCAGGAATCCTGTGGATACTCCACCTGTGATCTGAATGAAACAATTGCATGCCCCTGAATTCAGGGGTCCATAGTTTTGGTGGTGTGGGTTTCCTTTCCACTAATGCAGATCACAATTCTTCTATGCCTTGGCAAAAGGTCTCATAACTTGTTTTGCCGTCATATGAGGTCATATGTCAAATAAGGATAGGTTGAAGGAGCTGAACAAGTTTAGCTGGGCAAGAAAAGAAGGCTAAGGAGTGGGAGGGGAAGGAGGAGGGCACAATACGTCTGTTCAATTATTTAGAGGACACTTGAGAGGTAGAGGGATTGGATTTGTACTATTTGGCACCAGATGGTAATAGCAAAAGCAATGGGTATGCATTACAAGGAGCTTCGTTTAAGCTTGAAGCCAAGAAAAATATTTCCTAACAATTAGATCTATCCAAAGGTGTTATAGGTTTCCTCAGGAGGTGGTGGGTTCCCCCTTCATGGAGGTCTTCAAGCAATGGCTGGATAATAACTTGTCTGATATATTATTATGGGGATTCCTCTTACATATAATTTAGCTTAGATGGTCACTGAGGGTCCTTGCAAATCTCAAATTCTTCAAAAACTTACTATTTGTGAGCCAGTTACCCTGGGTGGGATGCTGAAACTTTGGTTGTTATTGTAAATTGCTAATCTCTTCCTGGGATAAAAGGTAACAGTTGGAATAAGGGAAGGGAGCCTGAATTTAAAATTTTTGAAAAAAAAATGCGTGTTCCATCTGAACTTTAAATGAAGTTAATTCTAAAAAATAATAGCTCACATTACTGAGTTTAGAAAATGCTTTCTTTGCAAAAACCCTGTGCTGTAGTCAGTATAAGAATTATTATCCTCATTTTACAGATAGGGAACTATCTGTAACAGTTGTGTGGAGTACAAATTGGAGAAGGAGATTGGAGACACAGAAAGGTCAGCATGATCTGATTTCTAAGCTTGAAGTGAGGCCCCACCCAAGGGAATAGATGAAAGGAAGACCTGTGATAGGAGCAGAAGGAAAGCTACTATTATTGACCTCTGGTACCTGTCTAGACTTTTTTTCTGGATCAACTCACCATTTTCCTGCAATGGGGGCTGTGTCCCACATGCTTCAATAGCTAGTTTATTTCCACCATTTTTGGAGCTTCCTCTTCCTATTAAAAAAATCACTTCTCTTGTTCCAAGTTATTTGCTTTTCTCTCTGATTTGAAACAAAAACCCAGAAATGAACTGAGTCCCTAAGTCTGTAAACACGAAAGTACAACTCCATCTGTTGCACTGAATTCCAGCTTGCAATCTTGAATCATAATTAAGCAGTTAGAGAAATGCATATTCCTGGCAAGGAGGTCAGCAGAAATATTTTCCATCTCTGAGTATTTGGAGTTTCAATCTGGCTAAATTGCTCTTGCTCGCCACTCTAGATACCAAACAGGCAAAATTGAAAATGTTATTAATCTAAGTGAACCGTGCTATGCACCAAGAATGAAGCGGTGAATCAAATTATTTGATTTTAAAAAGAAAAGAAAAACCAGGCAAGGAACATTT
Organism: Gracilinanus agilis; assembly: GCF_016433145.1. Lineage (NCBI taxonomy): Eukaryota > Metazoa > Chordata > Mammalia > Didelphimorphia > Didelphidae > Gracilinanus > Gracilinanus agilis. The sequence continues at coordinate 406,927,773 of NC_058131.1, read as the reverse complement.
TGTATTCTTGAAGTCCTGGCTCCCCTGAAAACAGGCTGCTAGATTAAAAATATGCCTGTGGTATGTGGTGTGAGCTTTAATGAAATTGCAAGATAAATAGGGGAGTGAACGCCATAGTGGAAAACGAAAAATTCCTGAGGCACTGTTTCTTAAGTGTATTTACTTCCTCTGGGAGAGGTAAAATGAGTACAAGCGGATTCTTAATGGCTAAAAAGGAGAGCATTTGATACAATTACCAGTCAGCCTAAAGGCAGCTGGCATTCTTGAAATAAGGCAGTGATAGTACAGTCTATTTATCACCACCAGCAGATGTTGCTGTTGGCTGAGAGGGGAGGCCATTTTGGGACGCTGCAGGGAAAGAGTGAAGACTATTGGTCTTGGCCACAGGGACAACTGGCTTAGGGTGGTGGCTTGGTCACTTAATGGGAGTGGGAGGTTCCCCCGAGCCACTGCCTTGGATGTGGAATATTGGACAAGTCACTTCCCATCTCAGAACCCCAATTTCTTCCCCTGAAAATGGAGATTAAAATATTTTTACTACCTAGCTCTCTGGGTAATTCACTTAACTTTGTTAAATCTCAATTTCTTTTAAGCAATGATGATAACACCCTATTAATTTCCTCACAATTGTTGTGATTATGAGGAACAAGTTGGACTGTATATAGAAAATGGCTTGTGATCCTTAAAGTGCTTTGGATGCTCATACTTCAGTGAATCTATGGGCTCATCTGTCGATACCCATCTATTCAGTGTCTGCTATGTGCCAATCGCTGTGTTAGACATTGGGAATAGATGTCAAGACAAAACTGAAGTTCTCCTGGTCCTCAAAGCACTTTTCTCTCTCTGTTGGTGAATGCCTCCACCACTATTTCAGGATGTGCTGCAGCCATGTTTTGTTTTTTTTTTTCCACCCATGGTCTCCCTGCTTCAAGCCTCTCCCCATCCAATTCATTCTCCACTCATTTGCCAAAGTGAACTTCCCACAGTGCCACCATGTCATCCCCACCCCAACCACCTACCCCAATTTCAGTAGATTTAGTGCCTTCCTATTACCTCTCAGATCAAATCTAAACTCCTCTGCTTGGCTCTTTAAGCTTTTGAACCTCTCTACTTTTCCCATCTTCTTACAGTTTACCTCCCTCCACACATTTGATGATCTTGGCACCACTGGCCTACATGCAGTTTCTTAAATACAACATTTCTTCTTCCATCTCTGTCTTTATGCCAGCTTATCTCCCATGGCTGCAGTGCTTTCCTTCTTCCTCTCAGTCTCCTAGCTTCCCAGACCACATCCAAGATTCAGCTCAAATCCCACCTCCTGTAAAGTCTTTGCTGAATCTCCATATCCCCATTCTTTCCCTAAGTACCTTCCCTCTAAGATGATCTTTCATTGATACTGCATACATATCTAACACATGCAGTTATCTTCATATTGTTCCCCCCCTCATTAGAAAGTGAGCTTTTTGTAATGAGGGACCATATTACTTCTGCCATTAGAACTTGTGAGCACAGGGACTGACTAGAGCTTGTGTTTGTAGTGCTTAATACAGTGCCTGGCATGTTATAAGCACTTAATAAATTCTTTCTTCTTTTCTTCCTCCTTCTTTCCTTCCTTTCTTCTAAGATGAACAGAATGGAATCAAACCCCATCTTTATATCATCAATATTCTTCTAGGGATACTAAAGAACTAAGAATCACAGAATGTTTCCTTCCTTCCTTCCTTCCTTCCTTCCTTCCTTCCTTCCTTCCTTCCTTCCTTCCTTCCTTCCTTCCTTCCTTCCTTCCCTCCTTCCCTCCTTCTCTCTCTCTCTCTCAATCTCTCTCTCTCTCTCTCTCTCTCCCTCTCTCTCTCTCTCTCTTCATGTACTTATCTACTTTGGCAAGAACATAGAGAGGAAGAAGGGGAATAGTGTGATATAATTCTAGAAAAGTAGTGTAAGAAATAAATTTAGGACTCTGGTTCTTATTTTTCATAAAATTTATTAGAATTTACTTGGATAGGTAAAGGCAAAGAGTTAGAGAGAAAAGCCTATTCTAGTTAGCCACATGGGTGGTCTCAACATGACTCCCCCATTCACCTTCTTCTTGGCCAGTCACCGCAGAAAGAGAGAGAGACCTCTTCCTCCTCTCCAACCTTTTAACCTCCCTCTCCATTCCAGGTCAACTTCAGTCATGCCTGGATCAAACTCAGAGTCACATAACCCACAGTAACTAGGAGAGCAGGAACAGAGGTAAGACCCTATGCTTGATCCCTTCACAAAGCGGTCTGGAAATAGATGGTGAATGGCTTTAAATGATAACCTGAAGAATTTTTTATTTTATTCTAAAGGTGAATGGGAGTCACTGAGCCTTACATTCTATAGGGAGAAACCATATGTACACATATTTGTAGTTATATGCAAAATGAATAAAAGGTAATTTCTGGGAAGAAACAATGATGTGGGTTTTCCTTCCATTGGTGCAAATTTCTTTATATGATTCTTGTCCATGTTTTTTTCTAAATTCTTTAGGGGCAGAGTAGTGGTGGAGAAATTTTCTCCATTCCTCATTAAATCAAAGATTCCAGTATGAGGGATATTCATAGCCCTCAAATAGTTAGAATGTGTGGAGTGGAGTAAATTGTAAAAAGACTGGAAAGGTATTAAGGGGCCATGTTATGAAGGACTTTAAGCACCAAATAGAGAATTTTCTATTTGATCTGGGAGGTAATAGGGAAGTACTGAAGTTTACTGAGATTGGGGAGTGGGGGGTGGGAATGGCATGATCAGCTCAAATAGCTCTTGGCATACACGATGAGATATTTTGTTCTATTTTTTTGTGTGTGTGAGACAATAATAGACATGCTGCAGCCAGAAATGGTAAACCACTCTGCCAAGGAAATCCTAAACAGGATTACAAAGAGTCTGAAACGACCAAACAACATAATTATTGTTGTTGTCAAACAGCTTTACAAGTAATGATAGCCTTCTTTCTATTGATATGAAATCTGCCTCTATAAACCTTCTCCTTGATTCCATATTTACCCTTGGCTACCCCTCACCAAATAGAAATAAAGCCTTGACTTATCAGTCAGCAAATATTGATTGAGCATCTGCAACATATGAGATACAGTTTTAAGTACTGAGGGAAATATGAAGAACAACAAAAACATATATTTACCCTTGAGGCTGAGGATGCCGGAATACCATTTAGGAGCAATCCTTCATTTGAGAACAACTAGATTCCGACTTGAATTTCTTCACAAGCATTTTGAACAATTGAACTAACATTTGTGATTCACATACTCTGCCCATCCTCCTCCTTCTTCTCCTCCTGCTGCTGCTACTACTATTATCATTTATATAGTACTTACTGTATGTTAGGCACTGTGCCAAGTTCTTTATAAATATTTCTTATTTTATCTTCACAACAGCTTGAAGAGGCAAAGCCTCTTATTATCACTATTTTACAAATGAGGAAATAGAGGCAAACAAGTCAAATGACTTGCCCAGAGTCACATAACTAGTAAATAGCCAAGGCCAAATTTGAACTCAGGGAGATAAGTTTTTCTGATTCTGGGTGCAGAGCTCTCTATCCATTAGACTAAATATACATTTATGTACAAAGATAAAAAACAAAGTTCAATATTGTCCTCTAAGAGCTTATAGTCTTCTGAGGGATACAATATATAAAGAAATAAGTAAATTTAAGACCATTTGATGAGTGAGAAAACACTGAGAACAAGAAAGATGATAAAAGACCTCTTGTAGAAAATAGCTGAGCCTTGAAGGATGATAAAGAATCTAAGAGGTGGGATAAGAAAGGTTTTCAAGTAGAAGATAAAATGTCAAATTCAGGGAGCAATTCGGAGTCCACTTTGGCAAGAATAAATAAAGGAGGAAGGGGGAAATGTGACGTAATTCTAGAAAGGGAGGCTGGAAATAGATGGTGAATGGTTTTAAAGGCAAAGCTGAAGATTTTTTTCTTTTATTCTAAAGGCAAAAGGGCCCCTGAAATTCTTGAGGAGTGGAGTGACTTGGTCAGACCTGAACTTTAGGAAGATTATTTTGGCAGATGTATGGAAGATAGATTGGAGAAGAGTGGAAGGGATGGGGCAGGTCAGAAAGAATAATTAGGAGGCTACAGTAAATAGATGAGGTTAGAAGTGATAAGGACATAAATGAGAATAGAGTGAGCAAGGGCCAGATGCAAGAGATCTGTAGAAGTGATGACTTGGAATGTTACTTCCTCTTGAAATCTCCTATGCCAAGTGACTAATAGGTTCTGATGTAAGGATGGGGGATGGGACAAAAAGAGCCAGAAGAAGGCCATTGGTGACAGTTACTGACAGTTGGGACCAGAGGGAATTCTGGGTAATTCTCTGGAGGAGGAGGGAGAGAAAGAACTTCTGGTGGAGGACAGAGAGGGAGGAGGAGAACATCTCAGCTCGAATCCAGTCCTGAGGGCTTCCTGAGGATCTTTCTTTGGACATTGAAACCCTGATTTCCTGGTCAAAGATTCCATCACATCTTATCTGGCAAGACTTCAATCACAGAGTCAGCTAAGTGTTTGGACTCCATTTGAGAGCAATCTCTTAGCCCCCATTAACCAACCTTTCCGAGAAGGATAGAAATAGAAACAGAAGGAGAAGAGGTGGCAGACGCTTAGGAGTGGGAACCCCAAAGGTTCCCACCTGAGTGATGGATCCCATAGAAATAGAGAAGAGGGCACCCCCAAATCCCTCTGCCCTTCACCGCCTTCCCCAGTCCCTGAATTGTGATAATAAAAGCCATTCATTAGTCAGATAGTGTTCCAGAGTGCCCAAGAGACAACAAGGGGGGAGGGGAATCACAGCTTGGTCTAGTTGCCTCCATCTTGGAGCCAGACCACCCACTGTGAAGTTGACTGACTTTGGGGGAGGCTTGCCTGAACCCCACCCTCATTCAGAATCAGACTGGGGTCCCCCATACATCATCTTATAGGGAAGCCTTGCCCCCAAATCCTGTGGGGCAGCAAGACCATCCAGGTCACCCAGTATCAGGGTGACACCCCCTTGAAATCTCCCAGAGTGTATATTTGGTGGGAGGGGAGAGCTAGAACAGAGTCTCGCCTTCATAGACTCTCTCTCTCTATCATAACATTTGGTCCTTATTCTTATACTGATAAACCCATAGCTATTTCAGAGACCTAGTTAGGACATAGCTTCTCTATATGGCTAAATTCTAGGAGTTTTATAATCTAGTTGTGGAGAAAAGGCACATTTTCAAAGAACACTGGTGGGTCCTGACTTTATTATTTACAACTTGTAAAATTTGTAAAATTTGTAAATGATGGAGGTTAGGTGAGATAATCTTCAAGGACATTTCCAACTTGAAATATTACATATAGGCAAATATGCTAGTAAATGTTTATTGACCATCTTTTGGTGGGAAAGAAGTTAAATCTGCATATTATTAATATTGTCTCCATCACTTTCTTTACATCTAGACAACAAAGCAATAAATCAAGCCTTGATTTGTAGTTTCCTGATTTCTGTGGTGTAAATGTTCAGATTGAAAGTGTAACAATTGGTTCTAGTAAAAGGTTCAAATTGGCTTCAGCTTCCTAATTTTTACCACCTGATGTGGGCTACATGAGCCCTATTCTGCTTTATATAGCAAAGGTTGCTGGCAGGTCTACAACATCAGAGCAGAATCCTATCCTTTCTCCAAAAATCTCTTCCTCTTCTTGATGATAGATTCAGTCTATGGAAATCTCAGTCTATCCAGTTCAAAGTCTTGGACCAAACTTCAAATGCCTAAAAATGAGCACCCTGTGAAATCAGTGATGGTAACTGTGGATGTAGCCAGCTCAGCAACATTGTACCTGTTCTCTTCTCCCTCGGTTTGTTCTCTAGGTTTCACAGTGTAGTAGTATTACAGCTTGGTAAGTGTAGTTTGTCTGCCAACACTTTGATAAGCACGAGGCACAATCAGTGTAGACATTTCTACTATGTCAAAATGAAATCTGTGATTGGCTTTAAGAATGAGAATAAATCACCTTTCACTGTACCCTAAGGATACCATACCTGGCCCCCTCCCAGTTTATTTGGTCTAGCAGGTGGAAGTTCTTGTCACTGATGCCATTGTAATACAGGGGTGAGAGGGCTTATTTTTTGTTTTAATCTTTTCTGCATTTATTTTTCTCCCAGTCTTGCTGTCAGGTTCATCAGGGGAGAGTAATGGGAGATTGGTATTTCTAGAAATCAATAAAGTACAATGTTTCTAATTCTTAAAAACCTGTCCCTGAATACAGGGCAAGATGTGTTAAATTACAAATGAATGCTATAGACAATAAGGGTACAGGATTTCAGAGGATATCTTGTTAGAGGTAGTTAAGGGAGACTTAATGGAGGAGGTAGATTGTGAGCAGCATTTTGAAGACAAAGAAGGGCAATGAGAATATGTGGGGGGAAAGTTAGGAAGTTCCTGCTTTTTAGGTTTTTTTAAATTGGTCTTCCACCTGCAGAATGATTGTATATAATCTTGGGCCCATCTCTCCATCTTTTGGGGACTCCCATTTCTTCCTCTATAAAATGAGGGGAGGTAGACTAAGATTCCTCTTTACCAGCTCTAATTTCTATTCTATCCCAATGAATCACTAGGAACCACCACTAAGCTGAGGTCATGGGGACTGAAGGCAATTCTAGTCCTTTACTTGACCTCCTGGTTTGCCTTGGGGTTCATTGCTCTGGGACTGCCCATCTCCTCATTTGGAATATCTCCTCTCTAGTGTTCCAATTCTGTCCCCACCTCAGATTTCTGAGAAACACTTCTATTTGGATTCTGGTTTAAGGGGCCCTTTGAATCAGGTATGGGAAAGGAAGTTTTATTTCCTCACACCGAAAAGGGAATGCTAATCAGTATAGGATGATTACAGTAGAGGCTAATAGTCAAGCCTCTTTAGGACTTTTGTTAAAAGACTGTTCATTAGCCATTTTACATTTCTCCTCCTTGAGTTTAATGCTAAGTGGACTCTTTTCTAGTGGTTTCTCTTTAGCTAGGAATCTTTCCCTTTCTCATAGCCACTGTTCTGGTAGCTAACCCACTATGACTTGGATGTCCATTAAGGGAAGGAAACTGGTCAGCTACCTTTTGAGATCTCACAAGGATCTGTATAAAATCAAAGAAGACAAAAACTGGAGGTGAACTCATCTCACCCTCAGGCTTACTTAGGAGGCCAAGAACTCATAGGGTCCACCCAGTTGGGTTGGAGGAATACCCTTCCCATTGGAGGTCAAAAAATTATATCTACATCTTGAGACTAGTAGGTTGGAGAGGCCCAGTGGACAAGGTCTGTGCATTTGTATATCCATGGAGTATTGACTCAGCAGCTGACTAGCCAAGGTTAGTAGGAAGCAGTCAAGGATATCTGAATCTGCCCTGAAGTTGAGGAGACCTTTTCAGCCCTTCCCAAAGGTGTGTTACACTCTAATGCCATAAAAATAATGGAATATATTCCTCAATATTCAAGACTTTTCCTATAATAAGCAAATACTTAATTAGGCAGCTGATTACCACCCGGCAAGGAACACTTTTATTTTTACATAAGGAATAAAAATAACACTATTTAGAGGCAGAGATCTCAAAGCCTTCAGTCTTCCACTGACTAGTTTCATGACTTTATGCTAGTAAATTGACTTCCCTAATTGTCTCACCTTTAGTTTTCTTATCTCCAAAATGGTGACATTGATGAAGGTCACTGACAGGCCTGAAACCTGTTGGTGAGTTAGTGGGAATATCTATCCTAAATGTGTGAAGACTTTCCCCCTGAAGAATGGGTAGATGAGAATGATTTGTTCCAACAGTTATGAAGACAGATGAAACAAGTGCTAGGGAGTGCCTAGAGGTTGGTCAGGTCATCCACTTCATCCTGGGCCATCACTAGTCAGCTTGATTCTTGTCGTGTTATTGTACTTTGGATTCTGGAAGAGAGAGTGAGGTTGATGACTTTGTGCAACTCTGCCTCCCTTAGATCAAATACATCTTCAGGTCAAGACATCACCCTGTGATATCGTCAGACCCTTTTGAAAACAAAAGACAAACAACAAGAACAACATTGATCTTCATACTCCCTAACTAAAATGAAAAACTACAATATAATCATGTGTAGAAATCATGCACTAACTGGGTCCCTGAAGTAGTCAGGGGTGTAATTCATAGGGTAGTTAGTGTGAGTTTCAAATGAGAGAGCACTTTATTACTGTCCAGCAATAAAGAAATGTGAGTAATTATTATTATGATGCCCTTTTCTGTCTCTACTCATCAAAATGCTCTGAGATGTAAAATTCCAAATGAATTGAGCCCTAATCATTTTTGCTGCTACAAATTAGGGAGCAATCAGCATTATTCTATTACTTTTAAATTTCTTTCTAGTACATTTTGGGCTAGAAAAATGGGGATATTGAAAGGAAAACAAATTAGGGAAACAAGAGGTCTTGCTGCAGTCCATAAGGGCTCCCGATCATACAGACCCATCTGACAGAAAAGAAAGCCCATTGCCTTCATTCAAAGAACCTTTTTATTTGGTATATAAAATAGTATAATAGTCTGAATCTCTAAGGTAAGGAAGAAACCAGGACAAAGAAGTCATCCAGATCAGCCAAGATCCCTGGAAAGGTCATTTGAACACCTCCAGTGATGAAAAATTCACTACCTCCTAAGGCAGTCAATTCTATTTTTGGACAACTTTAAATGTCAGGAAGTTCTTCCTTATAATGAGATGAAATTTGATTCCCTGAAACTTTCACCTCCTGCTTCTGACCTGTTCTCTAAGCAGACCAAATCTAATCCTTCTACATAACAGTCCTTTGGATATTGAAAGAACAGAGGACGCCTGCCTTTCCCTCACCCCCAGTTTCATTCTATAGTCAGTGTGACCCATTTTTTCACCTTTCAGAAGTAGCATGGTATAGTGAAATCAGAAGATGTAGGTTTAAATTCTGGCTCCAATATTTAACTAGCTTTGTCACCAAAAGCAAATGACTGTATCTTCTTTATGGCTTTGATTTTCTCATCTTTAAAACAGGGACAATAATGCTCACACTTCTTAACATAACCTGGTACTAGTTTGTTACCCATGAAAAGTGCTATTGAAATGGGAATTGCCATTATTGTTCCTTCTTCCCCCCATGTAGTTGAAGGGACTCATGAAGATGCTGGAAGACTACTGGCAGGGAGCTTTTAGCCAGCTGAGTCATAAAGCCTCCCCCTTTCCTTTTTATTTTCTTTTTGACTTATCTCCCTTAGGAAGTAAGCTTAACTTATTTCTGAAAAATTGCAAAAATCCAAATGTTTGGAGAAAGGTTCAGATGGATGTCATAGGATCCTCCCTATGTTTCCCAAAGTGATCAGATTCCAGAATTTTCTGGAGTGTCCAATAAATAATAGTAGTTTTTGTAAAATTTAAAGGTGGCAGACACTTTCCACTGAGAGGGTTTGCGATCTAGTTTGTCTCTGTCATCTTTTAGCTATTCTAAGATTTCTCTATGAGTTTACCACTTCTGAAATAGGTCTGGGTAAAGGGCTCTTCTTTGTGTGTGCGTATGTGTGTGTGTGTGTGTGTGTGTGTGTGTGTGTGTGTACGCACACACGTGTGTGTTTTATTTTTGTTGGGGTTTTTTTGGAAGCTGGAGGAAAATTTTCAAACTTGAAAACAATGATGAGAAATACACTCATCTTGAGTTTTCCCTCCAGAAATGTTCTTGTCTTAAATGTACTTAAAAAGAAAGAGTTACAGGGCAGAAAACATTCAGCATCTATCCCAGCTAAGTCTTCTGCCTGTCATCACTAGCTTTCTTGAGACACCTTTGGCCATTAGTTTAGGGTAGAAGCTTCTTTCTGTCATAGCTCTCATTTGGCTTAAAAATATGATCTGATGCTAAAGCTCCAGTTGACATGATGCTGCTTATAATATTTCACAGTTAGCTCCAGATTATCTGGTTCTTGCCAAGTCCACCGCTTGTCTTTAATTTCAACTCTGAAATATGTATCAGGTGGGGGTGGAGTGGCGGGGG
>NC_058131.1:406905144-406914750 GCF_016433145.1 Gracilinanus agilis | reverse complement strand
TATATGTGACAGTGATAGGAATATGGAAATGATGAGCTTTTAGGTTTAAAAAAGGAAAGAAAAGTCTTGTGTTGAAAAAAAAATAGCTGACCCACAAAGACCCATAGCTGAAAGGGAAGCTAGAAGATAATGGACTTTAGGAAGAAGTAAAAAAATCTTAAGAGCCATAAGGTTTTGTGGTCAAACAACAAAGGGATGAAAATTGTAAAGAATCTATGAGGGTTCTCCAGAAAAAAAAAGAGTACACAGGATATACTTTTAAGTTTAATTTACATTGACATTTTGTCTATTACTTTCTTAAGTCTAGAAATCAACAAAATCATCTTTATTTGTAGTATTTACTGGTTTGTAAGATGTATAAACTCACATAGAAATTCGGTAATTGGTTCTGAAGAACCACCCTGAAACCATCATTCTCTCTTAGAAGGTGTATGCCTCTTGAAGGCAGAGACTTTGTAATTTTTAATCAAGGCATCACTCACTTATTTGCAGATAGGAGATATGGTTGTTAGTAGGCAGTTTGGTATTAAATAGCACTGGATTTGGAGTCATCATATAAGAGATTTAGAGTGAGAAGGGAACTCAGAGATTAAGTTCAACCAACTCACTTCTTAGATGAGGAAACTAAGACCCAGAAGTGACTTACTCAAGGTCACTCTCTGGATATCTTCTTTACTTTTCTCCTTGATGCTGGGGGAGGAGCCATAGACTAAAGACAAAAATAAAATTGTTTCTTGGGAATCTGAGGAGGGGATAGAACTGGCAAAGGTGGTATTTGAATACTGGTCTAATGATTTCAAATTTATGTAAAAATTTGCAAAGTTCTTTTTGTATACTCCCTATTTTGAGTCTCCCTTCCCCCAACAATCCTATGCATTAGGTGTTCTAGGTATTTTTATCCTCACTTTACAAAAGCGAAAAATAAAACTTATAAAAGTTAAATAATTTTCACAGTTTGTGTCAGAGGTGAGGTTGGAAACTAACTTGAGAAGGTTTGGGTTCAAATCTCAGTTTTGCTATTTATTGGCCATATGACCTTAACTAAGTCATTTCCCTCTCTAGCTCCAATTTTTTAATCTACAGAAATCTGGAGTCTTCTAACATCTGTTTGAACATTCTCAGAGATAGAGCACTCATTCTGTATTGAGGTAGCCCACTCTGTCAATGGATCACCCTGTAATAAAGCTCTTTCCTAAAAATAGCCAAAAGATTAAAAATCCATAGTGAAGAACAAGTGTATAAAAAATGTGAGGTCTTTTGCAAAATAAAAAAATGAATAAAGCAGGCTGTATACCTAATGTAAAGGGCTGGTGTGGGGAATTGATCTTTTATTATTATCAATCATCAATTATAGATTTATCAATATATAAATATAAATATGTATACAAATAAACAAATATATAGATTTGTCAATTCAATTGCTGTAGGCCTTTGTGTCTAGGGCAGATTCTTTCTATTAATACACGGAACCTTTCTGCTTTTTAGTTTAGATGATGTCAAGTACTTGATGTGACCGTAGATTTGACTTTTCACCCAGTTGTGATGGCATACTTTATGTAAGTATTCACATTAATGAAGAAGTGGATAATGGTGATTATTTCCATTGTGGGTGGGGGTAGGAGGAGAAATGATGAAGGATTTTTGTTTACTTGTTTTTTGTTTATTTTGTTTTACAAATTATCTCTGATTTTTTTTATATACATGTTATTGACCATGGATTTTAAATCTTTTTTTAAAGAGGAGCTTTATAACAGGGTCATCCAACAATGGGGTAGGCTACCTCAATAATGAGTGCTCTGTCCCTTGGAAGTATACATATAGGTGTTAAGAGACTCTCTAAAGGAATCTTCAAAAGACAATTTCTTCCTAAAATGAGAAGCTACACTTAGTGATTTCTGATATACCTTCTAGTTCAGGGCCCTGGATAAAGAATTAAAAAAAGAACTGTAATTTCCTTATGACATTTTCCCTTTCCCCAATATATTGTTAGCTTTTTATAATAGTCAATGCTCTTCTTTCTTTATCTCTACCTTATATATGTATATTATTATATAAATTAGCTTATTTGCAATTTTGAATCTGGTAATCCTGAAAGAAAAGTAAGATCCTCTTGGGAACTAAATGCATATTTAAGAACTTTCCTCCTCTTAAAATTGTAGCACTTTTAACTTTTCCAAAGTAGTTGGGTTTTTTTGGGGGGTTGGGGAGAATAGGGGAAGTCCCTCTGGCCAACTCCCCATTGCAAGAACTTTGGGTTTTTTTCTTTTTTTTTTAAACCCTTAACTTCTGCATATTAGTGGAGAGTGGTAAGGGTGGGCAATGGGGGTCAAGTGACTTGCCCAGGGTCACATAGCTGGGAAGTGTTTGAGGCCGGATTTGAACCTAGGACCTCCTGTCTCTAGGCCTGGCTCTCAATCCACTGAGCTACCCAGCTGCCCAAGAACTTTGGTTTTAAGAAACAAATCTCATGATAACTTGAAGAATCCAGGTAAGTTACTCTACAGCTAGCTATTTTTAAGGTTTACAGATAAACTGTTACTAGTAATAGCTATTTTTAAGATTTGAAAAGCACTTTATACATTTTATCCTTGTAATAAATCAGTGAGGTAGATACTATATTATTTTCACCTTCCTTTTGCAAATGAAGAAGGTTCAGAGCTTCCATGGGTTGTCCTTGCAGCTAATAAAAGCCAGAGGACAGACTTGAAACCAAGTCTTACTGACTCCAAACTCAGTACTTTATCCATTATGCAACTCTCTTGGCTGCCTCTCCCCAGAAGCCTTCACTCAACCCCGAATATGTGGTGATACAGATCCAAAGGATTCCAGGGTCAGAGAAGATGAAGCCCCAGGATTGGGATACCTAATACCTTTGAAAAGAGGAGGAACCTTTAAACCTGGGATAGCATGTGCCTGGGATACCCAAAGAACTACCTTTAAGAATCATTATCAAGAAGAGGGTTTTGTGGGAGATGAGATTGCTACATTCAACACCATTTCAGAGTATCGATCCACAAGTGAAGGAGAAAACGCTGATCAGAAATCTTGGGGTCAATTGCACTGGGGAAGGCATTGGGAGAAGTACATTGGCATCTGAGAAGTATTAGGAGAATCCTACTGACGTGAATACTGGACTTGCAGCATAGGTGTGGTCACCTCCCTCTTAACTGGCATACTGAAAAAAAGAGGGAGCGACAGATGACCTTCATAGCTTTTTATGATGTGGTAAGATACAACAGAATTAATTCCTCTTAGATGTATCTCTATCCAAATTCCCAAGCAAGTTGGCTTGACCAAAACAATCCATTTAGGACTTAACCAAGACAGAACAATCATATAGAATATGCTGGGTCTTCCCCAAAGACAGGCATTCAGGAAGGGCATAGCACATTCAGTCAGTCAGTCAGGAAACAGTTTTGAAGGGCTTATTATGTGCCAGGCACTGTAAAAAACAATAAAAATATAAAGAAAGGCAAAAATAGCCCCAACTTTAAGAAGTTTCCATTCTAATAGAAGAGATAACACGTAAATAACTAGGTGATAAATGCTGAATAGATGGAAGGCGATCTGAAAAAGGAAAGAACTGACATTTGGCCAAACTGGGAAAGGTTTTCTAAAAGGTGGTATTTGAGCTCTTTGTGAAGAAAACCAATGAAACTAAAAGAAGGGAGATGCCAGAGCATTCCAAGCATTGGGAATAGCCAGGGGAAGACAAAGAGATGGAAAATACAAATATTTTGTTCTAGGAATTGAAGTAGACCATGGTTTCTGGACTGTGGAGTTTGCTTATAAGCTAGCAAGTATCTGAGGTTGTATTTGAACTCAGGTCTTCTTGATTCAGGCCCAGTGCTCTATCCATTGAGCCATCTAGCTAACTGTAACTCAAGCCTAATCTCATTCCCCCTATGCATATTGGCCTCATTTTAACCTATAAGATATTAAAACTATCCTTAAGACTTGGTTGGCTCAAGTTTCTAAAGGCTCACAATGTTGGGGGCAGCTGGGTAGCTCAGTGGATTTAGAGACAGAAGGTCCTAGGTTCAAATCTGACTTCAGACACTTCCTGTGTGACCCTGGGCAAGTCACTTAACCCCCATTGCCTAGCTCTTACCACTCTTCTGTCTTGGAGCCAATACTTAGTACTGATTCTAAGATAGAAGGTAAGCATTTAAAACAAATGTTTACTACAGGAGAGAGAGTCAATCTCTTTTTGATTTCTTATTCTTTATTCTTTTTCCCTGGAAGCCTGGGTTAAAAAAATCACTTAAAATTTAGTTTTTAGCCCATGTCTATGGTCTGCACAAAAGGGGTAAGAGAAGTATTCAATGTACAATATATATTAGATATAGGACAGCTATTTGTTTCCTTCTTCTAAAAGAAATGTTTAAGACTTACAAGTACATGTTGATAAGGACTTAAAACACGGAACAGTAACATAACTCATAATAGTAAACTATTAAGATTTCCCAGGGGTTTTATACTTAAAACATCAAAACATGAAATACTTTGTGGGACTGCTGAACAACCACTTCAGCTTCACCTCAGCTCTGCACTGTATGAACAGTTCCTCCAAGGTTCATGTCTCCTGGCAAGTTGAAGGCATGATTTGGGTTCTTCCTGTTGCTGTTATCTCTTCTGAGAAGCATTGTAGCAGCTGTTGATAATCTCTCCTATTCCCAGTCATTACTGTTTGAGGAACTCAGCAATTCCCAAACTCCAGAGGTAGTCAATTGGCTCTAAAAATTCATCTTTTAGGATCTCTGTCGCTTGAAGCCTTGGGTAATGCTCTCTTTGGCACCATAGTGCTGGGTGGAGATTCCCTTTCCCCTTTCTTGATGTCTCCCACCCCCAGAAGTTCAAGGGTTTCTGAGTCTCCACATGTTTGGCAAATAAGAAAGGGAGAGTGCCAGAGGGTAGATTTACTCCTAAGGCCTATTGAGTAGGCTGTTTTTTCTAGTTCAGGGATCAATTCTTTTTGATGCAGCCCCACGACCAATCGTTATTTTCTGCTACCATTACAGGAACCAGGAACCAAAAAATGAATTACAAGTCCTTCAGCTCTGAGCTACACTGGAAGTGACTGGTCTAGATGCCCTTTGCAGGACCATTCCTTAGTTCCAACCCCATTTTAACTTATTTTTCATATGACCTTACTGAGGCATAATAAATGTACAGAATGTCCTATGAGGTCACATAGAAATTAATGACTGAGATGATTCAAAAGCTGAGCTTATAGAATTATTAGTGTGTTTCTCAAGTAGGGTGGTCCAAAATCTGAGAAGTATTTGAAAGCTATAGATTCATTATAAAGGAAGAAATGTGATTCAGAAGGAAGAAGATAATATTGCCTTGTTGGCTTCTGTATTTGCTGAGATTTATTTGCATGGAAAATCTAAATTTTCTTGTGAGACTGAGAAAAATCACAGTGTCTCAGATCCAGACAACCCTTTGCTTCTTGTTGATTTAGCCTGGCGATCAATGAATAGGAGTTAAAGAACTTTCTAACCTTAAGTCAAATAGAGGCTTGTCACAGAATCATTCATCTTTAAGGAATAAATGAATGTGAAGGAAGGTTAAATGCCTTTTGGCCTTAAAGAGCTGGCTGACCATTTTGAATTTTAAAAAGAAGCTGGCCTTTGAAGGTGAATCAGACTATCAAAATCCTCACAAATTATTCTTTTTTATGGAAGGGAAATAGCTGAGATTTTCATTCAAAGTTTATTGATTATATGAAGGCCACACTCAAGTTTAAACAATTGAGAGATAACATATCCCTCACTTCTCTTATGAGGAAGAGATAGCACCTGCCCCTTATAGGACTCCAACTGAAACCTAGCTGAGAGAGAAATGAAAAACAACAAAGATGTGACCCATAGTGAAGGTGTGCAGGAAACATGAATATATTGCAACTCCTAGGAAATCTTTAGCAGAGACCCCTAGTGGGGAGCAGGACCAGAAAGAATAATGCAATATCATCTCCAGAAGTCTTTAGAGACCCTGAAGTTTTGGGGACATCACTACAAAAGTGCTCTGTCCACACATGGCTTGATCCCTATATCCATGTGCCTCTCTATATGAATCTTGGTTGTGTTGTTTCTCTACTTGTGTGCCATTCTGTGTGGGTACTCTGGGCACATATTTTCACTCCCTATGTACCCTAGTTACATCATATATTCTCTCCCCCCCATATGCAATCCCTGGATGCATTCTTCCCATTTATGATGAAAATATTTTGGGGATAATGTGTACCTGGTGAGAGTGGGAAATATTTTTATTGGACTTTTCTTACTATGATATGTCATTACATTTCATTGTTTGAACTAATTTACTTAGTTCAAAGTTTAATTAGTTCATTTAATTATCAAATGAGATGATATTTCTAAAATTCTTGACACATAGTAGGCACTAAATAAATGCTTATTCTCCTCCCTTTTACATTTCTCGTTAGGTTTCACTCTCCTGTACTTCTCTATCAAATCTCTGTTTCCCCACCCCATCCCACCTCTTTTCAAATCTTTCTGTCATGCTTTGTCTTCCATATCAGAATGTAAGTTCTTCGAGGGCAGGTGCTGTCTTTATTTTTCTCTTTATATTTCCCAACACTTAGCACAGTGCCTGGCATATAGTAAACAGTAAATGCTTTTTGATTGACTATCATTGGTTCTTGTGGAAGATAATGACAGAGGGTATGAAAAATAAGCACCATGGAACAGGGAGGGAATATTAAAAGCGTTCATATTAAGAAATAGGATGGTACGGCAAAGGGATAAGGGAGGGAATGAGAGAGAACATTAATATTAAGAAGTAAGAGGTAAATAAAGCAGCGGTCACCAAAATGATATGGTACTAGCTAAGAGACAAAAGGGAGGATCAGTGGAATAGACTTGGGGTAAATGACATCAGCAAGACAGTGTATGATAAATCCAAAGAGCCCAACTTTTGGGACAAAAATCCACTAGTTGACAAAAACTGCTGGGAAATTTGGAAAGCAATATGGGAGAGATTAGTTTTAGATCAACATCTCACACCCTACACCAAGATAAATTCAGAATGGGTGAATGACTTGAATATAAAGAGGGAAACTATAAAAAAAATTAAGTGAACACAGAATAGTATACCTGTCAGATCTCTGGGAAAGGAAAGATTTTAAAACCAAGCAAGAGTTAGAGAAAATTACAAAATGTAAATTAAATGGTTTCGATTATATTAAATTAAAAAGCTTTTGTACAAACAAAAACAATGCAACCAAAATCAGAAGGGAAACAACAAATTGGGAAAAAATCTTTATAACAAAAAACTCTGACAGGGGTTTAATTACTCAAATATACAAGGAGTTAAACCAATTGTATAAAAAATCAAGCCATTCCCTAATTGATAAATGGGCAAGGGACATGAATAGGCAATTTTCGCATAAAGAAAGCAAAACTATCATTAAGCACATGAGAAAGTGTTCTAAATCTCTAATAATTAGAGAAATGCAAATCAAAACAACTCTGAGGTATCACCTCACACCTAGCAGATTGGCTAAAATGAGAGAAGAGGAGAGCAATGAATGTTGGAGGGGATGTGGCAAAACTGGGACATTAATGCATTGCAGGTGGAGTTGTGAACTGATCCAACCATTCTGGCTGGCAATTTGGAACTATGCTCAAAGGGCTATAAAAGAATGCCTGCCCTTTGATCCAGTCATACCATTGTTGGTTTGTACCCCAAAGAGATCATAGATAAACAGAATTGTACGGAAATATTTATAGCTGTGTTTTTTGTGGTGGCAAAAAACTGGAAAATGAGGGTATGCCCTTCAATTGGGGAATGGCTGAACAAATTGTGGTATATGCTGATGATGGAATACTATTGTGCTCAAAGGAATAATAAACTGGAGGAATTCCATGTGAACTGGAAAGACCTCCAGGAGTTGATGCAGAGCGAAAGGAACAGAGCCAGAAGAACATTGTACACAGAGACCAATACAGTGTGGTAAAATCAAATGTAATGGACTTCTGTACTAGCAGCAATGCAATGACCCAGGACAGTTCTGAGGAACTTGTGGTAAAGAACACTACCCACATTCAGAGGAAGAACTACAGGAATGGAAACACAGAAGAAAAGCAACTGCTTGAACACATGGGTTGAGGAGGACATGATTGGGGATGTAGACTTGAAACTACCACACCAATGCAACTATCAAAAATTTGGAAATAGGTCTTGATCAATGACACATGTTAAAACCAGTGGAAATGTGCATTGGCTATGGGGGGGCAGTGGGTGAAGGGGAAAGTAAGAGCATGAATCATGTAACCATGTTAACTTTTTAAAAAAATAAAAATTCTTAAATAGAAAAAAAAGAAGTAAGAGGTAAGAAGAGGGATAAAAGAGGGACCCTTAGAAGAGTAAATAGATTAAGAACCAGGAGATGAAGGAGAGGGATAAAGGAGGGACTCAGCAGAGTAGGTTGATTTAGAACTAAGTAGACAGGGGAAGAAAATAAGGAAGGGATTTTTAGAAGGGGTGGGATTAGGGAGGTAATGGTTAGAGGATAATTAGACTTCTGAGGAGAAATAGGATGAAAAGAGTCAGAGAAGGAAAAACAGTGAGGAAAGACAGAATGGAGGAAAACACACAATTAATAATTGTAATTATGAATATGAAATTATGAAAAGTGAAAGGAGCAGAACCAAAAGAACATTATATACAGCAACATAAATATTGCCTGAAGAACAAGTTGTGTATGTCCACCTCCAGAGAAAGAAATGATAAATAGAAACAAACAAGACCTAGTTATAGTTGTTGTGGGGGGCTTGAGGTGAACCTCTAGGTTCAGGACAGGTATTCTTTGTAAGAATGCAAGACTTCAAAAATTAGCTTAAAAATAAAAAGAGAAATTTATTAATTTATAGAGTAAAGTTGAAAGGTAGAGAGACAAGCTCAAGAGTGGGCCCTGCCTCCTCAGGGGATAGATTCGGGTTTTTTTATACCCTATTGATAACAGGTGCTAAATGACTTGGAGAAGGGACTGTGATGGTATGTATTTAGACAGAAGTGGGGGTGTTGGTTATATGACTGGGGCTAGAGTAGTATTTGTGTCCTGAAGACATAGGGTTTGGCTGGGCATAGTTTAGGGGACAAGTAGATGTCCTAGATTACAACCTGATTGGTATCAGGGCATAACCAGAATATATATATCTATGTCCATCTCAAAATCTAGGGGAGAATCTAAGGGGAATATTTCTCTCAGGGGTCTTTTCTTATCATGAATCTTTCATGTCCAAAGTCACCTTTTCCTTAACATCACAAGAATAACAAGAAAGGAAAGGAATTTTCCTGTTCTCTGTTTGGCCTGAAACACTTCTGGAGTTTGGGGTGTCCAGAAAGGGAAACCCTGAGTCCCATGCCAATACATATATATCTTTTTTGGCATCAAATAATGCCTTCTCTAATGCAGGAAGGGGAGGGAGGAAGATGACAGGGAAGTTTAATGTAATAAGTAAATAAATTTAAAAAGAAAGAGAGACAGAGAGGCAGAGAGGGAGAAAGAAAGAGAGAAAGAAAGAAAGAAAGAAAGAAAGAAAGAAAGAAAGAAAGAAAGAAAGAAAGAAAGAAAGAAAG